>NW_027365558.1:0-105936 GCF_046119375.1 Phyllobates terribilis | reverse complement strand
TTATCATGCTAGGATTAGCAGGAAAAAGCAAAAAATTTCAGAATTGCACCTTGCAATGTGGAGATATTACTGTTTGTGCATTTACAATATTCATTGATTTTTGCCATTGAAAAACATGTTTTTCATATACCAGAAATGTTTGAAGCTACTGACTGAATGAAAGGAGCTGGCATCTCACTCTCTTTGAATCTTCTTTATCATGCTAGGATTAGCAGGAAAAAGCAAAAAATTTCAGAATTGCACCTTGCAATGTGGAGATATTACTGTTTGTGCATTTACAATATTCATTGATTTTTGCCATTGAAAAACATGTTTTTCATATACCAGAAATGTTTGAAGCTACTGACTGAATGAAAGGAGCTGGCATCTCACTCTCTTTGAATCTTCTTTATCATGCTAGGATTAACAGGAAAAAGCAAAAAATTTCAGAATTGCACCTTGCAATGTGGAGATATTACTGTTTGTGCATTTACAATATTCATTGATTTTTGCCATTGAAAAACATGTTTTTCATATACCAGAAATGTTTGAAGCTACTGACTGAATGAAAGGAGCTGGCATCTCACTCTCTTTGAATCTTCTTTATCATGCTAGGAATAACAGGAAAAAGCAAAAAATTTCAGATTTGCACCTTGCAATGTGGAGATATTACTGTTTGTGCATTTACAATATTCATTGATTTTTGCCATTGAAAAACGTCCAGAAATGTTTGAAGCTACTGACTGAATGAAAGGAGCTGGCATCTCACTCTCTTTGAATCTTCTTTATCATGCTAGGATTAACAGGAAAAAGCAAAAAATTTCAGAATTGCACCTTGCAATGTGGAGATATTACTGTTTGTGCATTTACAATATTCATTGATTTTTGCCATTGAAAAACGTCCAGAAATGTTTGAAGCTACTGACTGAATGAAAGGAGCTGGCATCTCACTCTCTTTGAATCTTCTTTATCATGCTAGGATTAGCAGGAAAAAGCAAAAAATTTCAGAATTGCACCTTGCAATGTGGAGATATTACTGTTTGTGCATTTACAATATTCGTTGATTTTTGCCATTGAAAAACATGTTTTTCATATACCAGAAATGTTTGAAGCTACTGACTGAATGAAAGGAGCTGGCATCTCACTCTCTTTGAATCTTCTTTATCATGCTAGGATTAGCAGGAAAAAGCAAAAAATTTCAGAATTGCACCTTGCAATGTGGAGATATTACTGTTTGTGCATTTACAATATTCATTGATTTTTGCCATTGAAAAACATGTTTTTCATATACCAGAAATGTTTGAAGCTACTGACTGAATGAAAGGAGCTGGCATCTCACTCTCTTTGAATCTTCTTTATCATGCTAGGATTAGCAGGAAAAAGCAAAAAATTTCAGAATTGCACCTTGCAATGTGGAGATATTACTGTTTGTGCATTTACAATATTCATTGATTTTTGCCATTGAAAAACATGTTTTTCATATACCAGAAATGTTTGAAGCTACTGACTGAATGAAAGGAGCTGGCATCTCACTCTCTTTGAATCTTCTTTATCATGCTAGGATTAGCAGGAAAAAGCAAAAAATTTCAGAATTGCACCTTGCAATGTGGAGATATTACTGTTTGTGCATTTACAATATTCATTGATTTTTGCCATTGAAAAACATGTTTTTCATATACCAGAAATGTTTGAAGCTACTGACTGAATGAAAGGAGCTGGCATCTCACTCTCTTTGAATCTTCTTTATCATGCTAGGATTAACAGGAAAAAGCAAAAAATTTCAGAATTGCACCTTGCAATGTGGAGATATTACTGTTTGTGCATTTACAATATTCATTGATTTTTGCCATTGAAAAACATGTTTTTCATATACCAGAAATGTTTGAAGCTACTGACTGAATGAAAGGAGCTGGCATCTCACTCTCTTTGAATCTTCTTTATCATGCTAGGATTAACAGGAAAAAGCAAAAAATTTCAGAATTGCACCTTGCAATGTGGAGATATTACTGTTTGTGCATTTACAATATTCATTGATTTTTGCCATTGAAAAACGTCCAGAAATGTTTGAAGCTACTGACTGAATGAAAGGAGCTGGCATCTCACTCTCTTTGAATCTTCTTTATCATGCTAGGATTAACAGGAAAAAGCAAAAAATTTCAGAATTGCACCTTGCAATGTGGAGATATTACTGTTTGTGCATTTACAATATTCATTGATTTTTGCCATTGAAAAACGTCCAGAAATGTTTGAAGCTACTGACTGAATGAAAGGAGCTGGCATCTCACTCTCTTTGAATCTTCTTTATCATGCTAGGATTAGCAGGAAAAAGCAAAAAATTTCTGAATTGCACCTTGCAATGTGGAGATATTACTGTTTGTGCATTTACAATATTCATTGATTTTTGCCATTGAAAAACATGTTTTTCATATACCAGAAATGTTTGAAGCTACTGACTGAATGAAAGGAGCTGGCATCTCACTCTCTTTGAATCTTCTTTATCATGCTAGGATTAACAGGAAAAAGCTAAAAATTTCAGAATTGCACCTTGCAATGTGGAGATATTACTGTTTGTGCATTTACAATATTCATTGATTTTTGCCATTGAAAAACATGTTTTTCATATACCAGAAATGTTTGAAGCTACTGACTGAATGAAAGGAGCTGGCATCTCACTCTCTTTGAGTCTTCTTTATCATGCTAGGATTAGCAGGAAAAAGCAAAAAATTTCAGAATTGCACCTTGCAATGTGGAGATATTACTGTTTGTGCATTTACAATATTCATTGATTTTTGCCATTGAAAAACATGTTTTTCATATACCAGAAATGTTTGAAGCTACTGACTGAATGAAAGGAGCTGGCATCTCACTCTCTTTGAATCTTCTTTATCATGCTAGGATTAGCAGGAAAAAGCAAAAAATTTCAGAATTGCACCTTGCAATGTGGAGATATTACTGTTTGTGCATTTACAATATTCATTGATTTTTGCCATTGAAAAACATGTTTTTCATATACCAGAAATGTTTGAAGCTACTGACTGAATGAAAGGAGCTGGCATCTCACTCTCTTTGAATCTTCTTTATCATGCTAGGATTAACAGGAAAAAGCAAAAAATTTCAGAATTGCACCTTGCAATGTGGAGATATTACTGTTTGTGCATTTACAATATTCATTGATTTTTGCCATTGAAAAACATGTTTTTCATATACCAGAAATGTTTGAAGCTACTGACTGAATGAAAGGAGCTGGCATCTCACTCTCTTTGAATCTTCTTTATCATGCTAGGATTAACAGGAAAAAGCAAAAAATTTCAGAATTGCACCTTGCAATGTGGAGATATTACTGTTTGTGCATTTACAATATTCATTGATTTTTGCCATTGAAAAACGTCCAGAAATGTTTGAAGCTACTGACTGAATGAAAGGAGCTGGCATCTCACTCTCTTTGAATCTTCTTTATCATGCTAGGATTAACAGGAAAAAGCAAAAAATTTCAGAATTGCACCTTGCAATGTGGAGATATTACTGTTTGTGCATTTACAATATTCATTGATTTTTGCCATTGAAAAACGTCCAGAAATGTTTGAAGCTACTGACTGAATGAAAGGAGCTGGCATCTCACTCTCTTTGAATCTTCTTTATCATGCTAGGATTAGCAGGAAAAAGCAAAAAATTTCAGAATTGCACCTTGCAATGTGGAGATATTACTGTTTGTGCATTTACAATATTCATTGATTTTTGCCATTGAAAAACATGTTTTTCATATACCAGAAATGTTTGAAGCTACTGACTGAATGAAAGGAGCTGGCATCTCACTCTCTTTGAATCTTCTTTATCATGCTAGGATTAGCAGGAAAAAGCAAAAAATTTCAGAATTGCACCTTGCAATGTGGAGATATTACTGTTTGTGCATTTACAATATTCATTGATTTTTGCCATTGAAAAACATGTTTTTCATATACCAGAAATGTTTGAAGCTACTGACTGAATGAAAGCAGCTGGCATCTCACTCTCTTTGAATCTTCTTTATCATGCTAGGATTAGCAGGAAAAAGCAAAAAATTTCAGAATTGCACCTTGCAATGTGGAGATATTACTGTTTGTGCATTTACAATATTCATTGATTTTTGCCATTGAAAAACATGTTTTTCATATACCAGAAATGTTTGAAGCTACTGACTGAATGAAAGGAGCTGGCATCTCACTCTCTTTGAATCTTCTTTATCATGCTAGGATTAGCAGGAAAAAGCAAAAAATTTCAGAATTGCACCTTGCAATGTGGAGATATTACTGTTTGTGCATTTACAATATTCATTGATTTTTGCCATTGAAAAACATGTTTTTCATATACCAGAAATGTTTGAAGCTACTGACTGAATGAAAGGAGCTGGCATCTCACTCTCTTTGAATCTTCTTTATCATGCTAGGATTAGCAGGAAAAAGCAAAAAATTTCAGAATTGCACCTTGCAATGTGGAGATATTACTGTTTGTGCATTGACAATATTCATTGATTTTTGCCATTGAAAAACGTCCAGAAATGTTTGAAGCTACTGACTGAATGAAAGGAGCTGGCATCTCACTCTCTTTGAATCTTCTTTATCATGCTAGGATTAACAGGAAAAAGCAAAAAATTTCAGAATTGCACCTTGCAATGTGGAGATATTACTGTTTGTGCATTTACAATATTCATTGATTTTTGCCATTGAAAAACGTCCAGAAATGTTTGAAGCTACTGACTGAATGAAAGGAGCTGGCATCTCACTCTGTTTGAATCTTCTTTATCATGCTAGGATTAGCAGGAAAAAGCAAAAAATTTCAGAATGGCACCTTGCAATGTGGAGATATTACTGTTTGTGCATTTACAATATTCATTGATTTTTGCCATTGAAAAACATGTTTTTCATATACCAGAAATGTTTGAAGCTACTGACTGAATGAAAGGAGCTGGCATCTCACTCTCTTTGAATCTTCTTTATCATGCTAGGATTAGCAGGAAAAAGCAAAAAATTTCAGAATTGCACCTTGCAATGTGGAGATATTACTGTTTGTGCATTTACAATATTCATTGATTTTTGCCATTGAAAAACATGTTTTTCATATACCAGAAATGTTTGAAGCTACTGACTGAATGAAAGGAGCTGGCATCTCACTCTCTTTGAATCTTCTTTATCATGCTAGGATTAACAGGAAAAAGCAAAAAATTTCAGAATTGCACCTTGCAATGTGGAGATATTACTGTTTGTGCATTTACAATATTCATTGATTTTTGCCATTGAAAAACGTCCAGAAATGTTTGAAGCTACTGACTGAATGAAAGGAGCTGGCATCTCACTCTCTTTGAATCTTCTTTATCATGCTAGGATTAACAGGAAAAAGCTAAAAATTTCAGAATTGCACCTTGCAATGTGGAGATATTACTGTTTGTGCATTTACAATATTCATTGATTTTTGCCATTGAAAAACATGTTTTTCATATACCAGAAATGTTTGAAGCTACTGACTGAATGAAAGGAGCTGGCATCTCACTCTCTTTGAATCTTCTTTATCATGCTAGGATTAGCAGGAAAAAGCAAAAAATTTCAGAATTGCACCTTGCAATGTGGAGATATTACTGTTTGTGCATTTACAATATTCATTGATTTTTGCCATTGAAAAACATGTTTTTCATATACCAGAAATGTTTGAAGCTACTGACTGAATGAAAGGAGCTGGCATCTCACTCTCTTTGAATCTTCTTTATCATGCTAGGATTAGCAGGAAAAAGCAAAAAATTTCAGAATTGCACCTTGCAATGTGGAGATATTACTGTTTGTGCATTTACAATATTCATTGATTTTTGCCATTGAAAAACATGTTTTTCATATACCAGAAATGTTTGAAGCTACTGACTGAATGAAAGGAGCTGGCATCTCACTCTCTTTGAATCTTCTTTATCATGCTAGGATTAGCAGGAAAAAGCAAAAAATTTCAGAATTGCACCTTGCAATGTGGAGATATTACTGTTTGTGCATTTACAATATTCATTGATTTTTGCCATTGAAAAACATGTTTTTCATATACCAGAAATGTTTGAAGCTACTGACTGAATGAAAGGAGCTGGCATCTCACTCTCTTTGAATCTTCTTTATCATGCTAGGATTAACAGGAAAAAGCAAAAAATTTCGGAATTGCACCTTGCAATGTGGAGATATTACTGTTTGTGCATTTACAATATTCATTGATTTTTGCCATTGAAAAACATGTTTTTCATATACCAGAAATGTTTGAAGCTACTGACTGAATGAAAGGAGCTGGCATCTCACTCTCTTTGAATCTTCTTTATCATGCTAGGATTAACAGGAAAAAGCAAAAAATTTCAGAATTGCACCTTGCAATGTGGAGATATTACTGTTTGTGCATTTACAATATTCATTGATTTTTGCCATTGAAAAACGTCCAGAAATGTTTGAAGCTACTGACTGAATGAAAGGAGCTGGCATCTCACTCTCTTTGAATCTTCTCTATCATGCTAGGATTAACAGGAAAAAGCAAAAAATTTCAGAATTGCACCTTGCAATGTGGAGATATTACTGTTTGTGCATTTACAATATTCATTGATTTTTGCCATTGAAAAACGTCCAGAAATGTTTGAAGCTACTGACTGAATGAAAGGAGCTGGCATCTCACTCTCTTTGAATCTTCTTTATCATGCTAGGATTAGCAGGAAAAAGCAAAAAATTTCAGAATTGCACCTTGCAATGTGGAGATATTACTGTTTGTGCATTTACAATATTCATTGATTTTTGCCATTGAAAAACATGTTTTTCATATACCAGAAATGTTTGAAGCTACTGACTGAATGAAAGGAGCTGGCATCTCACTCTCTTTGAATCTTCTTTATCATGCTAGGAATAGCAGGAAAAAGCAAAAAATTTCAGAATTGCACCTTGCAATGTGGAGATATTACTGTTTGTGCATTCACAATATTCATTGATTTTTGCCATTGAAAAACATGTTTTTCATATACCAGAAATGTTTGAAGCTACTGACTGAATGAAAGGAGCTGGCATCTCACTCTCTTTGAATCTTCTTTATCATGCTAGGATTAACAGGAAAAAGCAAAAAATTTCAGAATTGCACCTTGCAATGTGGAGATATTACTGTTTGTGCATTTACAATATTCATTGATTTTTGCCATTGAAAAACGTCCAGAAATGTTTGAAGCTACTGACTGAATGAAAGGAGCTGGCATCTCACTCTCTTTGAATCTTCTTTATCATGCTAGGATTAACAGGAAAAAGCAAAAAATTTCAGAATTGCACCTTGCAATGTGGAGATATTACTGTTTGTGCATTTACAATATTCATTGATTTTTGCCATTGAAAAACGTCCAGAAATGTTTGAAGCTACTGACTGAATGAAAGGAGCTGGCATCTCACTCTCTTTGAATCTTCTTTATCATGCTAGGATTAGCAGGAAAAAGCAAAAAATTTCAGAATTGCACCTTGCAATGTGGAGATATTACTGTTTGTGCATTTACAATATTCATTGATTTTTGCCATTGAAAAACATGTTTTTCATATACCAGAAATGTTTGAAGCTACTGACTGAATGAAAGGAGCTGGCATCTCACTCTCTTTGAATCTTCTTTATCATGCTAGGATTAGCAGGAAAAAGCAAAAAATTTCAGAATTGCACCTTGCAATGTGGAGATATTACTGTTTGTGCATTTACAATATTCATTGATTTTTGCCATTGAAAAACATGTTTTTCATATACCAGAAATGTTTGAAGCTACTGACTGAATGAAAGGAGCTGGCATCTCACTCTCTTTGAATCTTCTTTATCATGCTAGGATTAACAGGAAAAAGCAAAAAATTTCAGAATTGCACCTTGCAATGTGGAGATATTACTGTTTGTGCATTTACAATATTCATTGATTTTTGCCATTGAAAAACATCCAGAAATGTTTGAAGCTACTGACTGAATGAAAGGAGCTGGCATCTCACTCTCTTTGAATCTTCTTTATCATGCTAGGATTAGCAGGAAAAAGCAAAAAATTTCAGAATTGCACCTTGCAATGTGGAGATATTACTGTTTGTGCATTTACAATATTCATTGATTTTTGCCATTGAAAAATATGTTTTTCATATACCAGAAATGTTTGAAGCTACTGACTGAATGAAAGGAGCTGGCATCTCACTCTCTTTGAATCTTCTTTATCATGCTAGGATTAACAGGAAAAAGCAAAAAATTTCAGAATTGCACCTTGCAATGTGGAGATATTACTGTTTGTGCATTTACAATATTCATTGATTTTTGCCATTGAAAAACGTCCAGAAATGTTTGAAGCTACTGACTGAATGAAAGGAGCTGGCATCTCACTCTCTTTGAATCTTCTTTATCATGCTAGGATTAACAGGAAAAAGCAAAAAATTTCAGAATTGCACCTTGCAATGTGGAGATATTACTGTTTGTGCATTTACAATATTCATTGATTTTTGCCATTGAAAAACGTCCAGAAATGTTTGAAGCTACTGACTGAATGAAAGGAGCTGGCATCTCACTCTGTTTGAATCTTCTTTATCATGCTAGGATTAGCAGGAAAAAGCAAAAAATTTCAGAATGGCACCTTGCAATGTGGAGATATTACTGTTTGTGCATTTACAATATTCATTGATTTTTGCCATTGAAAAACATGTTTTTCATATACCAGAAATGTTTGAAGCTACTGACTGAATGAAAGGAGCTGGCATCTCACTCTCTTTGAATCTTCTTTATCATGCTAGGATTAGCAGGAAAAAGCAAAAAATTTCAGAATTGCACCTTGCAATGTGGAGATATTACTGTTTGTGCATTTACAATATTCATTGATTTTTGCCATTGAAAAACATGTTTTTCATATACCAGAAATGTTTGAAGCTACTGACTGAATGAAAGGAGCTGGCATCTCACTCTCTTTGAATCTTCTTTATCATGCTAGGATTAACAGGAAATAGCAAAAAATTTCAGAATTGCACCTTGCAATGTGGAGATATTACTGTTTGTGCATTTACAATATTCATTGATTTTTGCCATTGAAAAACGTCCAGAAATGTTTGAAGCTACTGACTGAATGAAAGGAGCTGGCATCTCACTCTCTTTGAATCTTCTTTATCATGCTAGGATTAACAGGAAAAAGCTAAAAATTTCAGAATTGCACCTTGCAATGTGGAGATATTACTGTTTGTGCATTTACAATATTCATTGATTTTTGCCATTGAAAAACATGTTTTTCATATACCAGAAATGTTTGAAGCTACTGACTGAATGAAAGGAGCTGGCATCTCACTCTCTTTGAATCTTCTTTATCATGCTAGGATTAGCAGGAAAAAGCAAAAAATTTCAGAATTGCACCTTGCAATGTGGAGATATTACTGTTTGTGCATTTACAATATTCATTGATTTTTGCCATTGAAAAACATGTTTTTCATATACCAGAAATGTTTGAAGCTACTGACTGAATGAAAGGAGCTGGCATCTCACTCTCTCTGAATCTTCTTTATCATGCTAGGATTAGCAGGAAAAAGCAAAAAATTTCAGAATTGCACCTTGCAATGTGGAGATATTACTGTTTGTGCATTTACAATATTCATTGATTTTTGCCATTGAAAAACATGTTTTTCATATACCAGAAATGTTTGAAGCTACTGACTGAATGAAAGGAGCTGGCATCTCACTCTCTTTGAATCTTCTTTATCATGCTAGGATTAGCAGGAAAAAGCAAAAAATTTCAGAATTGCACCTTGCAATGTGGAGATATTACTGTTTGTGCATTTACAATATTCATTGATTTTTGCCATTGAAAAACATGTTTTTCATATACCAGAAATGTTTGAAGCTACTGACTGAATGAAAGGAGCTGGCATCTCACTCTCTTTGAATCTTCTTTATCATGCTAGGATTAACAGGAAAAAGCAAAAAATTTCAGAATTGCACCTTGCAATGTGGAGATATTACTGTTTGTGCATTTACAATATTCATTGATTTTTGCCATTGAAAAACATGTTTTTCATATACCAGAAATGTTTGAAGCTACTGACTGAATGAAAGGAGCTGGCATCTCACTCTCTTTGAATCTTCTTTATCATGCTAGGATTAACAGGAAAAAGCAAAAAATTTCAGAATTGCACCTTGCAATGTGGAGATATTACTGTTTGTGCATTTACAATATTCATTGATTTTTGCCATTGAAAAACGTCCAGAAATGTTTGAAGCTACTGACTGAATGAAAGGAGCTGGCATCTCACTCTCTTTGAATCTTCTTTATCATGCTAGGATTAACAGGAAAAAGCAAAAAATTTCAGAATTGCACCTTGCAATGTGGAGATATTACTGTTTGTGCATTTACAATATTCATTGATTTTTGCCATTGAAAAACGTCCAGAAATGTTTGAAGCTACTGACTGAATGAAAGGAGCTGGCATCTCACTCTCTTTGAATCTTCTTTATCATGCTAGGATTAGCAGGAAAAAGCAAAAAATTTCAGAATTGCACCTTGCAATGTGGAGATATTACTGTTTGTGCATTTACAATATTCATTGATTTTTGCCATTGAAAAACATGTTTTTCATATACCAGAAATGTTTGAAGCTACTGACTGAATGAAAGGAGCTGGCATCTCACTCTCTTTGAATCTTCTTTATCATGCTAGGATTAGCAGGAAAAAGCAAAAAATTTCAGAATTGCACCTTGCAATGTGGAGATATTACTGTTTGTGCATTTACAATATTCATTGATTTTTGCCATTGAAAAACATGTTTTTCATATACCAGAAATGTTTGAAGCTACTGACTGAATGAAAGGAGCTGACATCTCACTCTCTTTGAATCTTCTTTATCATGCTAGGATTAACAGGAAAAAGCAAAAAATTTCAGAATTGCACCTTGCAATGTGGAGATATTACTGTTTGTGCATTTACAATATTCATTGATTTTTGCCATTGAAAAACGTCCAGAAATGTTTGAAGCTACTGACTGAATGAAAGGAGCTGGCATCTCACTCTCTTTGAATCTTCTTTATCATGCTAGGATTAACAGGAAAAAGCTAAAAATTTCAGAATTGCACCTTGCAATGTGGAGATATTACTGTTTGTGCATTTACAATATTCATTGATTTTTGCCATTGAAAAACGTTTTTCATATACCAGAAATGTTTGAAGCTACTGACTGAATGAAAGGAGCTGGCATCTCACTCTCTTTGAATCTTCTTTATCATGCTAGGATTAGCAGGAAAAAGCAAAAAATTTCAGAATTGCACCTTGCAATGTGGAGATACTACTGTTTGTGCATTTACAATATTCATTGATTTTTGCCATTGAAAAACATGTTTTTCATATACCAGAAATGTTTGAAGCTACTGACTGAATGAAAGGAGCTGGCATCTCACTCTCTTTGAATCTTCTTTATCATGCTAGGATTAGCAGGAAAAAGCAAAAAATTTCAGAATTGCACCTTGCAATGTGGAGATATTACTGTTTGTGCATTCACAATATTCATTGATTTTTGCCATTGAAAAATATGTTTTTCATATACCAGAAATGTTTGAAGCTACTGACTGAATGAAAGGAGCTGGCATCTCACTCTCTTTGAATCTTCTTTATCATGCTAGGATTAACAGGAAAAAGCAAAAAATTTCAGAATTGCACCTTGCAATGTGGAGATATTACTGTTTGTGCATTTACAATATTCATTGATTTTTGCCATTGAAAAACATGTTTTTCATATACCAGAAATGTTTGAAGCTACTGACTGAATGAAAGGAGCTGGCATCTCACTCTCTTTGAATCTTCTTTATCATGCTAGGATTAGCAGGAAAAAGCAAAAAATTTCAGAATTGCACCTTGCAATGTGGAGATATTACTGTTTGTGCATTTACAATATTCATTGATTTTTGCCATTGAAAAACATGTTTTTCATATACCAGAAATGTTTGAAGCTACTGACTGAATGAAAGGAGCTGGCATCTCACTCTCTTTGAATCTTCTTTATCATGCTAGGATTAGCAGGAAAAAGCAAAAAATTTCAGAATTGCACCTTGCAATGTGGAGATATTACTGTTTGTGCATTTACAATATTCATTGATTTTTGCCATTGAAAAACATGTTTTTCATATACCAGAAATGTTTGAAGCTACTGACTGAATGAAAGGAGCTGGCATCTCACTCTCTTTGAATCTTCTTTATCATGCTAGGATTAACAGGAAAAAGCAAAAAATTTCAGAATTGCACCTTGCAATGTGGAGATATTACTGTTTGTGCATTTACAATATTCATTGATTTTTGCCATTGAAAAACGTCCAGAAATGTTTGAAGCTACTGACTGAATGAAAGGAGCTGGCATCTCACTCTCTTTGAATCTTCTTTATCATGCTAGGATTAGCAGGAAAAAGCAAAAAATTTCAGAATTGCACCTTGCAATGTGGAGATATTACTGTTTGTGCATTTACAATATTCATTGATTTTTGCCATTGAAAAACATGTTTTTCATATACCAGAAATGTTTGAAGCTACTGACTGAATGAAAGGAGCTGGCATCTCACTCTCTTTGAATCTTCTTTATCATGCTAGGATTAGCAGGAAAAAGCAAAAAATTTCAGAATTGCACCTTGCAATGTGGAGATATTACTGTTTGTGCATTTACAATATTCATTGATTTTTGCCATTGAAAAACATGTTTTTCATATACCAGAAATGTTTGAAGCTACTGACTGAATGAAAGGAGCTGGCATCTCACTCTCTTTGAATCTTCTTTATCATGCTAGGATTAACAGGAAAAAGCAAAAAATTTCAGAATTGCACCTTGCAATGTGGAGATATTACTGTTTGTGCATTTACAATATTCATTGATTTTTGCCATTGAAAAACGTCCAGAAATGTTTGAAGCTACTGACTGAATGAAAGGAGCTGGCATCTCACTCTCTTTGAATCTTCTTTATCATGCTAGGATTAACAGGAAAAAGCAAAAAATTTCAGAATTGCACCTTGCAATGTGGAGATATTACTGTTTGTGCATTTACAATATTCATTGATTTTTGCCATTGAAAAACATGTTTTTCATATACCAGAAATGTTGGAAGCTACTGACTGAATGAAAGGAGCTGGCATCTCACTCTCTTTGAATCTTCTTTATCATGCTAGGATTAACAGGAAAAAGCAAAAAATTTCAGAATTGCACCTTGCAATGTGGAGATATTACTGTTTGTGCATTTACAATATTCATTGATTTTTGCCATTGAAAAACATGTTTTTCATATACCAGAAATGTTTGAAGCTACTGACTGAATGAAAGGAGCTGGCATCTCACTCTCTTTGAATCTTCTTTATCATGCTAGGATTAACAGGAAAAAGCAAAAAATTTCAGAATTGCACCTTGCAATGTGGAGATATTACTCTTTGTGCATTTACAATATTCATTGATTTTTGCCATTGAAAAACGTCCAGAAATGTTTGAAGCTACTGACTGAATGAAAGGAGCTGGCATCTCACTCTCTTTGAATCTTCTTTATCATGCTAGGATTAGCAGGAAAAAGCAAAAAATTTCAGAATTGCACCTTGCAATGTGGAGATATTATTGTTTGTGCATTTACAATATTCATTGATTTTTGCCATTGAAAAACGTTTTTCATATACCAGAAATGTTTGAAGCTACTGACTGAATGAAAGGAGCTGGCATCTCACTCTCTTTGAATCTTCTTTATCATGCTAGGATTTGCAGGAAAAAGCAAAAAATTTCAGAATTGCACCTTGCAATGTGGAGATATTACTGTTTGTGCATTTACAATATTCATTGATTTTTGCCATTGAAAAACATGTTTTTCATATACCAGAAATGTTTGAAGCTACTGACTGAATGAAAGGAGCTGGCATCTCACTCTCTTTGAATCTTCTTTATCATGCTAGGATTAACAGGAAAAAGCAAAAAATTTCAGAATTGCACCTTGCAATGTGGAGATATTACTGTTTGTGCATTTACAATATTCATTGATTTTTGCCATTGAAAAACATGTTTTTCATATACCAGAAATGTTTGAAGCTACTGACTGAATGAAAGGAGCTGGCATCTCACTCTCTTTGAATCTTCTTTATCATGCTAGGATTAACAGGAAAAAGCAAAAAATTTCAGAATTGCACCTTGCAATGTGGAGATATTACTGTTTGTGCATTTACAATATTCATTGATTTTTGCCATTGAAAAACGTCCAGAAATGTTTGAAGCTACTGACTGAATGAAAGGAGCTGGCATCTCACTCTGTTTGAATCTTCTTTATCATGCTAGGAATAGCAGGAAAAAGCAAAAAATTTCAGAATTGCACCTTGCAATGTGGAGATATTACTGTTTGTGCATTTACAATATTCATTGATTTTTGCCATTGAAAAACATGTTTTTCATATACCAGAAATGTTTGAAGCTACTGACTGAATGAAAGGAGCTGGCATCTCACTCTCTTTGAATCTTCTTTATCATGCTAGGATTAGCAGGAAAAAGCAAAAAATTTCAGAATTGCACCTTGCAATGTGGAGATATTACTGTTTGTGCATTTACAATATTCATTGATTTTTGCCTTTGAAAAACATGTTTTTCATATACCAGAAATGTTTGAAGCTACTGACTGAATGAAAGGAGCTGGCATCTCACTCTCTTTGAATCTTCTTTATCATGCTAGGATTAACAGGAAAAAGCAAAAAATTTCAGAATTGCACCTTGCAATGTGGAGATATTACTGTTTGTGCATTTACAATATTCATTGATTTTTGCCATTGAAAAACGTCCAGAAATGTTTGAAGCTACTGACTGAATGAAAGGAGCTGGCATCTCACTCTCTTTGAATCTTCTTTATCATGCTAGGATTAACAGGAAAAAGCTAAAAATTTCAGAATTGCACCTTGCAATGTGGAGATATTACTGTTTGTGCATTTACAATATTCATTGATTTTTGCCATTGAAAAACATGTTTTTCATATACCAGAAATGTTTGAAGCTACTGACTGAATGAAAGGAGCTGGCATCTCACTCTCTTTGAATCTTCTTTATCATGCTAGGATTAGCAGGAAAAAGCAAAAAATTTCAGAATTGCACCTTGCAATGTGGAGATATTACTGTTTGTGCATTTACAATATTCATTGATTTTTGCCATTGAAAAACATGTTTTTCATATACCAGAAATGTTTGAAGCTACTGACTGAATGAAAGGAGCTGGCATCTCACTCTCTTTGAATCTTCTTTATCATGCTAGGATTAGCAGGAAAAAGCAAAAAATTTCAGAATTGCACCTTGCAATGTGGAGATATTACTGTTTGTGCATTTACAATATTCATTGATTTTTGCCATTGAAAAACATGTTTTTCATATACCAGAAATGTTTGAAGCTACTGACTGAATGAAAGGAGCTGGCATCTCACTCTCTTTGAATCTTCTTTATCATGCTAGGATTAGCAGGAAAAAGCAAAAAATTTCAGAATTGCACCTTGCAATGTGGAGATATTACTGTTTGTGCATTTACAATATTCATTGATTTTTGCCATTGAAAAACATGTTTTTCATATACCAGAAATGTTTGAAGCTACTGACTGAATGAAAGGAGCTGGCATCTCACTCTCTTTGAATCTTCTTTATCATGCTAGGATTAACAGGAAAAAGCTAAAAATTTCAGAATTGCACCTTGCAATGTGGAGATATTACTGTTTGTGCATTTACAATATTCATTGATTTTTGCCTTTGAAAAACATGTTTTTCATATACCAGAAATGTTTGAAGCTACTGACTGAATGAAAGGAGCTGGCATCTCACTCTCTTTGAATCTTCTTTATCATGCTAGGATTAACAGGAAAAAGCAAAAAATTTCAGAATTGCACCTTGCAATGTGGAGATATTACTGTTTGTGCATTTACAATATTCATTGATTTTTGCCATTGAAAAACGTCCAGAAATGTTTGAAGCTACTGACTGAATGAAAGGAGCTGGCATCTCACTCTCTTTGAATCTTCTTTATCATGCTAGGATTAACAGGAAAAAGCAAAAAATTTCAGAATTGCACCTTGCAATGTGGAGATATTACTGTTTGTGCATTTACAATATTCATTGATTTTTGCCATTGAAAAACATGTTTTTCATATACCAGAAATGTTTGAAGCTACTGACTGAATGAAAGGAGCTGGCATCTCACTCTCTTTGAATCTTCTTTATCATGCTAGGATTAACAGGAAAAAGCAAAAAATTTCAGAATTGCACCTTGCAATGTGGAGATATTACTGTTTGTGCATTTACAATATTCATTGATTTTTGCCATTGAAAAACATGTTTTTCATATACCAGAAATGTTTGAAGCTACTGACTGAATGAAAGGAGCTGGCATCTCACTCTCTTTGAATCTTCTTTATCATGCTAGGATTAACAGGAAAAAGCAAAAAATTTCAGAATTGCACCTTGCAATGTGGAGATATTACTCTTTGTGCATTTACAATATTCATTGATTTTTGCCATTGAAAAACGTCCAGAAATGTTTGAAGCTACTGACTGAATGAAAGGAGCTGGCATCTCACTCTCTTTGAATCTTCTTTATCATGCTAGGATTAGCAGGAAAAAGCAAAAAATTTCAGAATTGCACCTTGCAATGTGGAGATATTATTGTTTGTGCATTTACAATATTCATTGATTTTTGCCATTGAAAAACGTTTTTCATATACCAGAAATGTTTGAAGCTACTGACTGAATGAAAGGAGCTGGCATCTCACTCTCTTTGAATCTTCTTTATCATGCTAGGATTTGCAGGAAAAAGCAAAAAATTTCAGAATTGCACCTTGCAATGTGGAGATATTACTGTTTGTGCATTTACAATATTCATTGATTTTTGCCATTGAAAAACATGTTTTTCATATACCAGAAATGTTTGAAGCTACTGACTGAATGAAAGGAGCTGGCATCTCACTCTCTTTGAATCTTCTTTATCATGCTAGGATTAACAGGAAAAAGCAAAAAATTTCAGAATTGCACCTTGCAATGTGGAGATATTACTGTTTGTGCATTTACAATATTCATTGATTTTTGCCATTGAAAAACATGTTTTTCATATACCAGAAATGTTTGAAGCTACTGACTGAATGAAAGGAGCTGGCATCTCACTCTCTTTGAATCTTCTTTATCATGCTAGGATTAACAGGAAAAAGCAAAAAATTTCAGAATTGCACCTTGCAATGTGGAGATATTACTGTTTGTGCATTTACAATATTCATTGATTTTTGCCATTGAAAAACGTCCAGAAATGTTTGAAGCTACTGACTGAATGAAAGGAGCTGGCATCTCACTCTGTTTGAATCTTCTTTATCATGCTAGGAATAGCAGGAAAAAGCAAAAAATTTCAGAAATGCACCTTGCAATGTGGAGATATTACTGTTTGTGCATTTACAATATTCATTGATTTTTGCCATTGAAAAACATGTTTTTCATATACCAGAAATGTTTGAAGCTACTGACTGAATGAAAGGAGCTGGCATCTCACTCTCTTTGAATCTTCTTTATCATGCTAGGATTAGCAGGAAAAAGCAAAAAATTTCAGAATTGCACCTTGCAATGTGGAGATATTACTGTTTGTGCATTTACAATATTCATTGATTTTTGCCTTTGAAAAACATGTTTTTCATATACCAGAAATGTTTGAAGCTACTGACTGAATGAAAGGAGCTGGCATCTCACTCTCTTTGAATCTTCTTTATCATGCTAGGATTAACAGGAAAAAGCAAAAAATTTCAGAATTGCACCTTGCAATGTGGAGATATTACTGTTTGTGCATTTACAATATTCATTGATTTTTGCCATTGAAAAACGTCCAGAAATGTTTGAAGCTACTGACTGAATGAAAGGAGCTGGCATCTCACTCTCTTTGAATCTTCTTTATCATGCTAGGATTAACAGGAAAAAGCTAAAAATTTCAGAATTGCACCTTGCAATGTGGAGATATTACTGTTTGTGCATTTACAATATTCATTGATTTTTGCCATTGAAAAACATGTTTTTCATATACCAGAAATGTTTGAAGCTACTGACTGAATGAAAGGAGCTGGCATCTCACTCTCTTTGAATCTTCTTTATCATGCTAGGATTAGCAGGAAAAAGCAAAAAATTTCAGAATTGCACCTTGCAATGTGGAGATATTACTGTTTGTGCATTTACAATATTCATTGATTTTTGCCATTGAAAAACATGTTTTTCATATACCAGAAATGTTTGAAGCTACTGACTGAATGAAAGGAGCTGGCATCTCACTCTCTTTGAATCTTCTTTATCATGCTAGGATTAGCAGGAAAAAGCAAAAAATTTCAGAATTGCACCTTGCAATGTGGAGATATTACTGTTTGTGCATTTACAATATTCATTGATTTTTGCCATTGAAAAACATGTTTTTCATATACCAGAAATGTTTGAAGCTACTGACTGAATGAAAGGAGCTGGCATCTCACTCTCTTTGAATCTTCTTTATCATGCTAGGATTAGCAGGAAAAAGCAAAAAATTTCAGAATTGCACCTTGCAATGTGGAGATATTACTGTTTGTGCATTTACAATATTCATTGATTTTTGCCATTGAAAAACATGTTTTTCATATACCAGAAATGTTTGAAGCTACTGACTGAATGAAAGGAGCTGGCATCTCACTCTCTTTGAATCTTCTTTATCATGCTAGGATTAACAGGAAAAAGCTAAAAATTTCAGAATTGCACCTTGCAATGTGGAGATATTACTGTTTGTGCATTTACAATATTCATTGATTTTTGCCTTTGAAAAACATGTTTTTCATATACCAGAAATGTTTGAAGCTACTGACTGAATGAAAGGAGCTGGCATCTCACTCTCTTTGAATCTTCTTTATCATGCTAGGATTAACAGGAAAAAGCAAAAAATTTCAGAATTGCACCTTGCAATGTGGAGATATTACTGTTTGTGCATTTACAATATTCATTGATTTTTGCCATTGAAAAACGTCCAGAAATGTTTGAAGCTACTGACTGAATGAAAGGAGCTGGCATCTCACTCTCTTTGAATCTTCTTTATCATGCTAGGATTAACAGGAAAAAGCTAAAAATTTCAGAATTGCACCTTGCAATGTGGAGATATTACTGTTTGTGCATTTACAATATTCATTGATTTTTGCCATTGAAAAACATGTTTTTCATATACCAGAAATGTTTGAAGCTACTGACTGAATGAAAGGAGCTGGCATCTCACTCTCTTTGAATCTTCTTTATCATGCTAGGATTAGCAGGAAAAAGCAAAAAATTTCAGAATTGCACCTTGCAATGTGGAGATATTACTGTTTGTGCATTTACAATATTCATTGATTTTTGCCATTGAAAAACATGTTTTTCATATACCAGAAATGTTTGAAGCTACTGACTGAATGAAAGGAGCTGGCATCTCACTCTCTTTGAATCTTCTTTATCATGCTAGGATTAGCAGGAAAAAGCAAAAAATTTCAGAATTGCACCTTGCAATGTGGAGATATTACTGTTTGTGCATTTACAATATTCATTGATTTTTGCCATTGAAAAACATGTTTTTCATATACCAGAAATGTTTGAAGCTACTGACTGAATGAAAGGAGCTGGCATCTCACTCTCTTTGAATCTTCTTTATCATGCTAGGATTAGCAGGAAAAAGCAAAAAATTTCAGAATTGCACCTTGCAATGTGGAGATATTACTGTTTGTGCATTTACAATATTCATTGATTTTTGCCATTGAAAAACATGTTTTTCATATACCAGAAATGTTTGAAGCTACTGACTGAATGAAAGGAGCTGGCATCTCACTCTCTTTGAATCTTCTTTATCATGCTAGGATTAACAGGAAAAAGCTAAAAATTTCAGAATTGCACCTTGCAATGTGGAGATATTACTGTTTGTGCATTTACAATATTCATTGATTTTTGCCATTGAAAAACATGTTTTTCATATACCAGAAATGTTTGAAGCTACTGACTGAATGAAAGGAGCTGGCATTTCACTCTCTTTGAATCTTCTTTATCATGCTAGGATTAACAGGAAAAAGCAAAAAATTTCAGAATTGCACCTTGCAATGTGGAGATATTACTGTTTGTGCATTTACAATATTCATTGATTTTTGCCATTGAAAAACGTCCAGAAATGTTTGAAGCTACTGACTGAATGAAAGGAGCTGGCATCTCACTCTCTTTGAATCTTCTTTATCATGCTAGGATTAACAGGAAAAAGCAAAAAATTTCAGAATTGCACCTTGCAATGTGGAGATATTACTGTTTGTGCATTTACAATATTCATTGATTTTTGCCATTGAAAAACGTCCAGAAATGTTTGAAGCTACTGACTGAATGAAAGGAGCTGGCATCTCACTCTCTTTGAATCTTCTTTATCATGCTAGGATTAGCAGGAAAAAGCAAAAAATTTCAGAATTGCACCTTGCAATGTGGAGATATTACTGTTTGTGCATTTACAATATTCATTCATTTTTGCCATTGAAAAACATGTTTTTCATATACCAGAAATGTTTGAAGCTACTGACTGAATGAAAGGAGCTGGCATCTCACTCTCTTTGAATCTTCTTTATCATGCTAGGATTTGCAGGAAAAAGCAAAGAATTTCAGAATTGCACCTTGCAATGTGGAGATATTACTGTTTGTGCATTTACAATATTCATTGATTTTTGCCATTGAAAAACATGTTTTTCATATACCAGAAATGTTTGAAGCTACTGACTGAATGAAAGGAGCTGGCATCTCACTCTCTTTGAATCTTCTTTATCATGCTAGGATTAACAGGAAAAAGCAAAAAATTTCAGAATTGCACCTTGCAATGTGGAGATATTACTGTTTGTGCATTTACAATATTCATTGATTTTTGCCATTGAAAAACGTCCAGAAATGTTTGAAGCTACTGACTGAATGAAAGGAGCTGGCATCTCACTCTCTTTGAATCTTCTTTATCATGCTAGGATTAACAGGAAAAAGCTAAAAATTTCAGAATTGCACCTTGCAATGTGGAGATATTACTGTTTGTGCATTTACAATATTCATTGATTTTTGCCATTGAAAAACGTTTTTCATATACCAGAAATGTTTGAAGCTACTGACTGAATGAAAGGAGCTGGCATCTCACTCTCTTTGAATCTTCTTTATCATGCTAGGATTAACAGGAAAAAGCAAAACATTTCAGAATTGCACCTTGCAATGTGGAGATATTACTGTTTGTGCATTTACAATATTCATTGATTTTTGCCATTGAAAAACGTCCAGAAATGTTTGAAGCTACTGACTGAATGAAAGGAGCTGGCATCTCACTCTCTTTGAATCTTCTTTATCATGCTAGGATTAACAGGAAAAAGCAAAAAATTTCAGAATTGCACCTTGCAATGTGGAGATATTACTGTTTGTGCATTTACAATATTCATTGATTTTTGCCATTGAAAAACATGTTTTTCATATACCAGAAATGTTTGAAGCTACTGACTGAATGAAAGGAGCTGGCATCTCACTCTCTTTGAATCTTCTTTATCATGCTAGGATTAGCAGGAAAAAGCAAAAAATTTCAGAATTGCACCTTGCAATGTGGAGATATTACTGTTTGTGCATTTACAATATTCATTGATTTTTGCAATTGAAAAACATGTTTTTCATATACCAGAAATGTTTGAAGCTACTGACTGAATGAAAGGAGCTGGCATCTCACTCTCTTTGAATCTTCTTTATCATGCTAGGATTAGCAGGAAAAAGCAAAAAATTTCAGAATTGCACCTTGCAATGTGGAGATATTACTGTTTGTGCATTTACAATATTCATTGATTTTTGCCATTGAAAAACATGTTTTTCATATACCAGAAATGTTTGAAGCTACTGACTGAATGAAAGGAGCTGGCATCTCACTCTCTTTGAATCTTCTTTATCATGCTAGGATTAACAGGAAAAAGCAAAAAATTTCAGAATTGCACCTTGCAATGTGGAGATATTACTGTTTGTGCATTTACAATATTCATTGATTTTTGCCATTGAAAAACGTCCAGAAATGTTTGAAGCTACTGACTGAATGAAAGGAGCTGGCATTTCACTCTCTTTGAATCTTCTTTATCATGCTAGGATTAGCAGGAAAAAGCAAAAAATTTCAGAATTGCACCTTGCAATGTGGAGATATTACTGTTTGTGCATTTACAATATTCATTGATTTTTGCCATTGAAAAACATGTTTTTCATATACCAGAAATGTTTGAAGCTACTGCCTGAATGAAAGGAGCTGGCATCTCACTCTCTTTGAATCTTCTTTATCATGCTAGGATTAACAGGAAAAAGCAAAAAATTTCAGAATTGCACCTTGCAATGTGGAGATATTACTGTTTGTGCATTTACAATATTCATTGATTTTTGCCATTGAAAAACATGTTTTTCATATACCAGAAATGTTTGAAGCTACTGACTGAATGAAAGGAGCTGGCATCTCACTCTCTTTGAATCTTCTATATCATGCTAGGATTAACAGGAAAAAGCAAAAAGTTTCAGAATTGCACCTTGCAATGTGGAGATATTACTGTTTGTGCATTTACAATATTCATTGATTTTTGCCATTGAAAAACATGTTTTTCATATACCAGAAATGTTTGAAGCTACTGACTGAATGAAAGTAGCTGGCATCTCACTCTCTTTGAATCTTCTTTATCATGCTAGGATTAGCAGGAAAAAGCAAAAAATTTCAGAATTGCACCTTGCAATGTGGAGATATTACTGTTTGTGAATTTACAATATTCATTGATTTTTGCCATTGAAAAACATGTTTTTCATATACCAGAAATGTTTGAAGCTACTGACTGAATGAAAGGAGCTGGCATCTCACTCTCTTTGAATCTTCTTTATCATGCTAGGATTAACAGGAAAAAGCAAAAAATTTCAGAATTGCACCTTGCAATGTGGAGATATTACTGTTTGTGCATTTACAATATTCATTGATTTTTGCCATTGAAAAACATGTTTTTCATATACCAGAAATGTTTGAAGCTACTGACTGAATGAAAGGAGCTGGCATCTCACTCTCTTTGAATCTTCTTTATCATGCTAGGATTAGCAGGAAAAAGCAAAAAATTTCAGAATTGCACCTTGCAATGTGGAGATATTACTCTTTGTGCATTTACAATATTCATTGATTTTTGCCATTGAAAAACGTCCAGAAATGTTTGAAGCTACTGACTGAATGAAAGGAGCTGGCATCTCACTCTCTTTGAATCTTCTTTATCATGCTAGGATTAGCAGGAAAAAGCAAAAAATTTCAGAATTGCACCTTGCAATGTGGAGATATTACTGTTTGTGCATTTACAATATTCATTGATTTTTGCCATTGAAAAACATGTTTTTCATATACCAGAAATGTTTGAAGCTACTGACTGAATGAAAGGAGCTGGCATCTCACTCTCTTTGAATCTTCTTTATCATGCTAGGATTAACAGGAAAAAGCAAAAAATTTCAGAATTGCACCTTGCAATGTGGAGATATTACTGTTTGTGCATTTACAATATTCATTGATTTTTGCCATTGAAAAACATGTTTTTCATATACCAGAAATGTTTGAAGCTACTGACTGAATAAAAGGAGCTGGCATCTCACTCTCTTTGAATCTTCTTTATCATGCTAGGATTAACAGGAAAAAGCAAAAAATTTCAGAATTGCACCTTGCAATGTGGAGATATTACTGTTTGTGCATTTACAATATTCATTGATTTTTGCCATTGAAAAACGTCCAGAAATGTTTGAAGCTACTGACTGAATGAAAGGAGCTGGCATCTCACTCTCTTTGAATCTTCTTTATCATGCTAGGATTAACAGGAAAAAGCAAAAAATTTCAGAATTGCACCTTGCAATGTGGAGATATTACTGTTTGTGCATTTACAATATTCATTGATTTTTGCCATTGAAAAACGTCCAGAAATGTTTGAAGCTACTGACTGAATGAAAGGAGCTGGCATCTCACTCTCTTTGAATCTTCTTTATCATGCTAGGATTAGCAGGAAAAAGCAAAAAATTTCAGAATTGCACCTTGCAATGTGGAGATATTACTGTTTGTGCATTTACAATATTCATTGATTTTTGCCATTGAAAAACATGTTTTTCATATACCAGAAATGTTTGAAGCTACTGACTGAATGAAAGGAGCTGGCATCTTACTCTCTTTGAATCTTCTTTATCATGCTAGGATTAGCAGGAAAAAGCAAAAAATTTCAGAATTGCACCTTGCAATGTGGAGATATTACTGTTTGTGCATTTACAATATTCATTGATTTTTGCCATTGAAAAACGTCCAGAAATGTTTGAAGCTACTGACTGAATGAAAGGAGCTGGCATCTCACTCTCTTTGAATCTTCTTTATCATGCTAGGATTAACAGGAAAAAGCTAAAAATTTCAGAATTGCACCTTGCAATGTGGAGATATTACTGTTTGTGCATTTACAATATTCATTGATTTTTGCCATTGAAAAACATGTTTTTCATATACCAGAAATGTTTGAAGCTACTGACTGAATGAAAGGAGCTGGCATCTCACTCTCTTTGAATCTTCTTTATCATGCTAGGATTAGCAGGAAAAAGCAAAAAATTTCAGAATTGCACCTTGCAATGTGGAGATATTACTGTTTGTGCATTTACAATATTCATTGATTTTTGCCATTGAAAAACATGTTTTTCATATACCAGAAATGTTTGAAGCTACTGACTGAATGAAAGGAGCTGGCATCTCACTCTCTTTGAATCTTCTTTATCATGCTAGGATTAGCAGGAAAAAGCAAAAAATTTCAGAATTGCACCTTGCAATGTGGAGATATTACTGTTTGTGCATTTACAATATTCATTGATTTTTGCCATTGAAAAACATGCTTTTCATATACCAGAAATGTTTGAAGCTACTGACTGAATGAAAGGAGCTGGCATCTCACTCTCTTTGAATCTTCTTTATCATGCTAGGATTAGCAGGAAAAAGCAAAAAATTTCAGAATTGCACCTTGCAATGTGGAGATATTACTGTTTGTGCATTTACAATATTCATTGATTTTTGCCATTGAAAAACATGTTTTTCATATACCAGAAATGTTTGAAGCTACTGACTGAATGAAAGGAGCTGGCATCTCACTCTCTTTGAATCTTCTTTATCATGCTAGGATTAACAGGAAAAAGCAAAAAATTTCAGAATTGCACCTTGCAATGTGGAGATATTACTGTTTGTGCATTTACAATATTCATTGATTTTTGCCATTGAAAAACATGTTTTTCATATACCAGAAATGTTTGAAGCTACTGACTGAATGAAAGGAGCTGGCATCTCACTCTCTTTGAATCTTCTTTATCATGCTAGGATTAACAGGAAAAAGCAAAAAATTTCAGAATTGCACCTTGCAATGTGGAGATATTACTGTTTGTGCATTTACAATATTCATTGATTTTTGCCATTGAAAAACGTCCAGAAATGTTTGAAGCTACTGACTGAATGAAAGGAGCTGGCATCTCACTCTCTTTGAATCTTCTTTATCATGCTAGGATTAACAGGAAAAAGCAAAAAATTTCAGAATTGCACCTTGCAATGTGGAGATATTACTGTTTGTGCATTTACAATATTCATTGATTTTTGCCATTGAAAAACGTCCAGAAATGTTTGAAGCTACTGACTGAATGAAAGGAGCTGGCATCTCACTCTCTTTGAATCTTCTTTATCATGCTAGGATTAGCAGGAAAAAGCAAAAAATTTCAGAATTGCACCTTGCAATGTGGAGATATTACTGTTTGTGCATTTACAATATTCATTGATTTTTGCCATTGAAAAACATGTTTTTCATATACCAGAAATGTTTGAAGCTACTGACTGAATGAAAGGAGCTGGCATCTCACTCTCTTTGAATCTTCTTTATCATGCTAGGATTAGCAGGAAAAAGCAAAAAATTTCAGAATTGCACCTTGCAATGTGGAGATATTACTGTTTGTGCATTTACAATATTCATTGATTTTTGCCATTGAAAAACATGTTTTTCATATACCAGAAATGTTTGAAGCTACTGACTGAATGAAAGGAGCTGGCATCTCACTCTCTTTGAATCTTCTTTATCATGCTAGGATTAGCAGGAAAAAGCAAAAAATTTCAGAATTGCACCTTGCAATGTGGAGATATTACTGTTTGTGCATTTACAATATTCATTGATTTTTGCCATTGAAAAACATGTTTTTCATATACCAGAAATGTTTGAAGCTACTGACTGAATGAAAGGAGCTGGCATCTCACTATCTTTGAATCTTCTTTATCATGCTAGGATTAACAGGAAAAAGCAAAAAATTTCAGAATTGCACCTTGCAATGTGGAGATATTACTGTTTGTGCATTTACAATATTCATTGATTTTTGCCATTGAAAAACATGTTTTTCATATACCAGAAATGTTTGAAGCTACTGACTGAATGAAAGGAGCTGGCATCTCACTCTCTTTGAATCTTCTTTATCATGCTAGGATTAACAGGAAAAAGCAAAAAATTTCAGAATTGCACCTTGCAATGTGGAGATATTACTGTTTGTGCATTTACAATATTCATTGATTTTTGCCATTGAAAAACGTCCAGAAATGTTTGAAGCTACTGACTGAATGAAAGGAGCTGGCATCTCACTCTCTTTGAATCTTCTTTATCATGCTAGGATTAACAGGAAAAAGCAAAAAATTTCAGAATTGCACCTTGCAATGTGGAGATATTACTGTTTGTGCATTTACAATATTCATTGATTTTTGCCATTGAAAAACGTCCAGAAATGTTTGAAGCTACTGACTGAATGAAAGGAGCTGGCATCTCACTCTGTTTGAATCTTCTTTATCATGCTAGGATTAGCAGGAAAAAGCAAAAAATTTCAGAAATGCACCTTGCAATGTGGAGATATTACTGTTTGTGCATTTACAATATTCATTGATTTTTGCCATTGAAAAACATGTTTTTCATATACCAGAAATGTTTGAAGCTACTGACTGAATGAAAGGAGCTGGCATCTCACTCTCTTTGAATCTTCTTTATCATGCTAGGATTAGCAGGAAAAAGCAAAAAATTTCAGAATTGCACCTTGCAATGTGGAGATATTACTGTTTGTGCATTTACAATATTCATTGATTTTTGCCATTGAAAAACATGTTTTTCATATACCAGAAATGTTTGAAGCTACTGACTGAATGAAAGGAGCTGGCATCTCACTCTCTTTGAATCTTCTTTATCATGCTAGGATTAACAGGAAAAAGCAAAAAATTTCAGAATTGCACCTTGCAATGTGGAGATATTACTGTTTGTGCATTTACAATATTCATTGATTTTTGCCATTGAAAAACGTCCAGAAATGTTTGAAGCTACTGACTGAATGAAAGGAGCTGGCATCTCACTCTCTTTGAATCTTCTTTATCATGCTAGGATTAACAGGAAAAAGCTAAAAATTTCAGAATTGCACCTTGCAATGTGGAGATATTACTGTTTGTGCATTTACAATATTCATTGATTTTTGCCATTGAAAAACATGTTTTTCATATACCAGAAATGTTTGAAGCTACTGACTGAATGAAAGGAGCTGTCATCTCACTCTCTTTGAATCTTCTTTATCATGCTAGGATTAGCAGGAAAAAGCAAAAAATTTCAGAATTGCACCTTGCAATGTGGAGATATTACTGTTTGTGCATTTACAATATTCATTGATTTTTGCCATTGAAAAACATGTTTTTCATATACCAGAAATGTTTGAAGCTACTGACTGAATGAAAGGAGCTGGCATCTCACTCTCTTTGAATCTTCTTTATCATGCTAGGATTAGCAGGAAAAAGCAAAAAATTTCAGAATTGCACCTTGCAATGTGGAGATATTACTGTTTGTGCATTTACAATATTCATTGATTTTTGCCATTGAAAAATATGTTTTTCATATACCAGAAATGTTTGAAGCTACTGACTGAATGAAAGGAGGTGGCATCTCACTCTCTTTGAATCTTCTTTATCATGCTAGGATTAGCAGGAAAAAGCAAAAAATTTCAGAATTGCACCTTGCAATGTGGAGATATTACTGTTTGTGCATTTACAATATTCATTGATTTTTGCCATTGAAAAACATGTTTTTCATATACCAGAAATGTTTGAAGCTACTGACTGAATGAAAGGAGCTGGCATCTCACTCTCTTTGAATCTTCTTTATCATGCTAGGATTAGCAGGAAAAATCAAAAAATTTCAGAATTGCACCTTGCAATGTGGAGATATTACTGTTTGTGCATTTACAATATTCATTGATTTTTGCCATTGAAAAACGTCCAGAAATGTTTGAAGCTACTGACTGAATGAAAGGAGCTGGCATCTCACTCTCTTTGAATCTTCTTTATCATGCTAGGATTAACAGGAAAAAGCAAAAAATTTCAGAATTGCACCTTGCAATGTGGAGATATTACTGTTTGTGCATTTACAATATTCATTGATTTTTGCCATTGAAAAACGTCCAGAAATGTTTGAAGCTACTGACTGAATGAAAGGAGCTGGCATCTCACTCTCTTTGAATCTTCTTTATCATGCTAGGATTAGCAGGAAAAAGCAAAAAATTTCAGAATTGCACCTTGCAATGTGGAGATATTACTGTTTGTGCATTTACAATATTCATTGATTTTTGCCATTGAAAAACATGTTTTTCATATACCAGAAATGTTTGAAGCTACTGACTGAATGAAAGGAGCTGGCATCTCACTCTCTTTGAATCTTCTTTATCATGCTAGGATTAGCAGGAAAAAGCAAAAAATTTCAGAATTGCACCTTGCAATGTGGAGATATTACTGTTTGTGCATTTACAATATTCGTTGATTTTTGCCATTGAAAAACATGTTTTTCATATACCAGAAATGTTTGAAGCTACTGACTGAATGAAAGGAGCTGGCATCTCACTCTCTTTGAATCTTCTTTATCATGCTAGGATTAGCAGGAAAAAGCAAAAAATTTCAGAATTGCACCTTGCAATGTGGAGATATTACTGTTTGTGCATTTACAATATTCATTGATTTTTGCCATTGAAAAACATGTTTTTCATATACCAGAAATGTTTGAAGCTACTGACTGAATGAAAGGAGCTGGCATCTCACTCTCTTTGAATCTTCTTTATCATGCTAGGATTAACAGGAAAAAGCAAAAAATTTCAGAATTGCACCTTGCAATGTGGAGATATTACTGTTTGTGCATTTACAATATTCATTGATTTTTGCCATTGAAAAACATGTTTTTCATATACCAGAAATGTTTGAAGCTACTGACTGAATGAAAGGAGCTGGCATCTCACTCTCTTTGAATCTTCTTTATCATGCTAGGATTAACAGGAAAAAGCAAAAAATTTCAGAATTGCACCTTGCAATGTGGAGATATTACTGTTTGTGCATTTACAATATTCATTGATTTTTGCCATTGAAAAACGTCCAGAAATGTTTGAAGCTACTGACTGAATGAAAGGAGCTGGCATCTCACTCTCTTTGAATCTTCTTTATCATGCTAGGATTAACAGGAAAAAGCAAAAAATTTCAGAATTGCACCTTGCAATGTGGAGATATTACTGTTTGTGCATTTACAATATTCATTGATTTTTGCCATTGAAAAACATCCAGAAATGTTTGAAGCTACTGACTGAATGAAAGGAGCTGGCATCTCACTCTGTTTGAATCTTCTTTATCATGCTAGGATTAGCAGGAAAAAGCAAAAAATTTCAGAAATGCACCTTGCAATGTGGAGATATTACTGTTTGTGCATTTACAATATTCATTGATTTTTGCCATTGAAAAACATGTTTTTCATATACCAGAAATGTTTGAAGCTACTGACTGAATGAAAGGAGCTGGCATCTCACTCTCTTTGAATCTTCTTTATCATGCTAGGATTAGCAGGAAAAAGCAAAAAATTTCAGAATTGCACCTTGCAATGTGGAGATATTACTGTTTGTGCATTTACAATATTCATTGATTTTTGCCATTGAAAAACATGTTTTTCATATACCAGAAATGTTTGAAGCTACTGACTGAATGAAAGGAGCTGGCATCTCACTCTCTTTGAATCTTCTTTATCATGCTAGGATTAACAGGAAAAAGCAAAAAATTTCAGAATTGCACCTTGCAATGTGGAGATATTACTGTTTGTGCATTTACAATATTCATTGATTTTTGCCATTGAAAAACGTCCAGAAATGTTTGAAGCTACTGACTGAATGAAAGGAGCTGGCATCTCACTCTCTTTGAATCTTCTTTATCATGCTAGGATTAACAGGAAAAAGCAAAAAATTTCAGAATTGCACCTTGCAATGTGGAGATATTACTGTTTGTGCATTTACAATATTCATTGATTTTTGCCATTGAAAAACATGTTTTTCATATACCAGAAATGTTTGAAGCTACTGACTGAATGAAAGGAGCTGGCATCTCACTCTCTTTGAATCTTCTTTATCATGCTAGGATTAGCAGGAAAAAGCAAAAAATTTCAGAATTGCACCTTGCAATGTGGAGATATTACTGTTTGTGCATTTACAATATTCATTGATTTTTGCCATTGAAAAACATGTTTTTCATATACCAGAAATGTTTGAAGCTACTGACTGAATGAAAGGAGCTGGCATCTCACTCTCTTTGAATCTTCTTTATCATGCTAGGATTAGCAGGAAAAAGCAAAAAATTTCAGAATTGCACCTTGCAATGTGGAGATATTACTGTTTGTGCATTTACAATATTCATTGATTTTTGCCATTGAAAAACATGTTTTTCATATACCAGAAATGTTTGAAGCTACTGACTGAATGAAAGGAGCTGGCATCTCACTCTCTTTGAATCTTCTTTATCATGCTAGGATTAGCAGGAAAAAGCAAAAAATTTCAGAATTGCACCTTGCAATGTGGAGATATTACTGTTTGTGCATTTACAATATTCATTGATTTTTGCCATTGAAAAACATGTTTTTCATATACCAGAAATGTTTGAAGCTACTGACTGAATGAAAGGAGCTGGCATCTCACTCTCTTTGAATCTTCTTTATCATGCTAGGATTAACAGGAAAAAGCAAAAAATTTCAGAATTGCACCTTGCAATGTGGAGATATTACTGTTTGTGCATTTACAATATTCATTGATTTTTGCCATTGAAAAACATGTTTTTCATATACCAGAAATGTTTGAAGCTACTGACTGAATGAAAGGAGCTGGCATCTCACTCTCTTTGAATCTTCTTTATCATGCTAGGAATAACAGGAAAAAGCAAAAAATTTCAGATTTGCACCTTGCAATGTGGAGATATTACTGTTTGTGCATTTACAATATTCATTGATTTTTGCCATTGAAAAACGTCCAGAAATGTTTGAAGCTACTGACTGAATGAAAGGAGCTGGCATCTCACTCTCTTTGAATCTTCTTTATCATGCTAGGATTAACAGGAAAAAGCAAAAAATTTCAGAATTGCACCTTGCAATGTGGAGATATTACTGTTTGTGCATTTACAATATTCATTGATTTTTGCCATTGAAAAACGTCCAGAAATGTTTGAAGCTACTGACTGAATGAAAGGAGCTGGCATCTCACTCTCTTTGAATCTTCTTTATCATGCTAGGATTAGCAGGAAAAAGCAAAAAATTTCAGAATTGCACCTTGCAATGTGGAGATATTACTGTTTGTGCATTTACAATATTCGTTGATTTTTGCCATTGAAAAACATGTTTTTCATATACCAGAAATGTTTGAAGCTACTGACTGAATGAAAGGAGCTGGCATCTCACTCTCTTTGAATCTTCTTTATCATGCTAGGATTAGCAGGAAAAAGCAAAAAATTTCAGAATTGCACCTTGCAATGTGGAGATATTACTGTTTGTGCATTTACAATATTCATTGATTTTTGCCATTGAAAAACATGTTTTTCATATACCAGAAATGTTTGAAGCTACTGACTGAATGAAAGGAGCTGGCATCTCACTCTCTTTGAATCTTCTTTATCATGCTAGGATTAGCAGGAAAAAGCAAAAAATTTCAGAATTGCACCTTGCAATGTGGAGATATTACTGTTTGTGCATTTACAATATTCATTGATTTTTGCCATTGAAAAACATGTTTTTCATATACCAGAAATGTTTGAAGCTACTGACTGAATGAAAGGAGCTGGCATCTCACTCTCTTTGAATCTTCTTTATCATGCTAGGATTAGCAGGAAAAAGCAAAAAATTTCAGAATTGCACCTTGCAATGTGGAGATATTACTGTTTGTGCATTTACAATATTCATTGATTTTTGCCATTGAAAAACATGTTTTTCATATACCAGAAATGTTTGAAGCTACTGACTGAATGAAAGGAGCTGGCATCTCACTCTCTTTGAATCTTCTTTATCATGCTAGGATTAACAGGAAAAAGCAAAAAATTTCAGAATTGCACCTTGCAATGTGGAGATATTACTGTTTGTGCATTTACAATATTCATTGATTTTTGCCATTGAAAAACATGTTTTTCATATACCAGAAATGTTTGAAGCTACTGACTGAATGAAAGGAGCTGGCATCTCACTCTCTTTGAATCTTCTTTATCATGCTAGGATTAACAGGAAAAAGCAAAAAATTTCAGAATTGCACCTTGCAATGTGGAGATATTACTGTTTGTGCATTTACAATATTCATTGATTTTTGCCATTGAAAAACGTCCAGAAATGTTTGAAGCTACTGACTGAATGAAAGGAGCTGGCATCTCACTCTCTTTGAATCTTCTTTATCATGCTAGGATTAACAGGAAAAAGCAAAAAATTTCAGAATTGCACCTTGCAATGTGGAGATATTACTGTTTGTGCATTTACAATATTCATTGATTTTTGCCATTGAAAAACGTCCAGAAATGTTTGAAGCTACTGACTGAATGAAAGGAGCTGGCATCTCACTCTCTTTGAATCTTCTTTATCATGCTAGGATTAGCAGGAAAAAGCAAAAAATTTCTGAATTGCACCTTGCAATGTGGAGATATTACTGTTTGTGCATTTACAATATTCATTGATTTTTGCCATTGAAAAACATGTTTTTCATATACCAGAAATGTTTGAAGCTACTGACTGAATGAAAGGAGCTGGCATCTCACTCTCTTTGAATCTTCTTTATCATGCTAGGATTAACAGGAAAAAGCTAAAAATTTCAGAATTGCACCTTGCAATGTGGAGATATTACTGTTTGTGCATTTACAATATTCATTGATTTTTGCCATTGAAAAACATGTTTTTCATATACCAGAAATGTTTGAAGCTACTGACTGAATGAAAGGAGCTGGCATCTCACTCTCTTTGAGTCTTCTTTATCATGCTAGGATTAGCAGGAAAAAGCAAAAAATTTCAGAATTGCACCTTGCAATGTGGAGATATTACTGTTTGTGCATTTACAATATTCATTGATTTTTGCCATTGAAAAACATGTTTTTCATATACCAGAAATGTTTGAAGCTACTGACTGAATGAAAGGAGCTGGCATCTCACTCTCTTTGAATCTTCTTTATCATGCTAGGATTAGCAGGAAAAAGCAAAAAATTTCAGAATTGCACCTTGCAATGTGGAGATATTACTGTTTGTGCATTTACAATATTCATTGATTTTTGCCATTGAAAAACATGTTTTTCATATACCAGAAATGTTTGAAGCTACTGACTGAATGAAAGGAGCTGGCATCTCACTCTCTTTGAATCTTCTTTATCATGCTAGGATTAACAGGAAAAAGCAAAAAATTTCAGAATTGCACCTTGCAATGTGGAGATATTACTGTTTGTGCATTTACAATATTCATTGATTTTTGCCATTGAAAAACATGTTTTTCATATACCAGAAATGTTTGAAGCTACTGACTGAATGAAAGGAGCTGGCATCTCACTCTCTTTGAATCTTCTTTATCATGCTAGGATTAACAGGAAAAAGCAAAAAATTTCAGAATTGCACCTTGCAATGTGGAGATATTACTGTTTGTGCATTTACAATATTCATTGATTTTTGCCATTGAAAAACGTCCAGAAATGTTTGAAGCTACTGACTGAATGAAAGGAGCTGGCATCTCACTCTCTTTGAATCTTCTTTATCATGCTAGGATTAACAGGAAAAAGCAAAAAATTTCAGAATTGCACCTTGCAATGTGGAGATATTACTGTTTGTGCATTTACAATATTCATTGATTTTTGCCATTGAAAAACGTCCAGAAATGTTTGAAGCTACTGACTGAATGAAAGGAGCTGGCATCTCACTCTCTTTGAATCTTCTTTATCATGCTAGGATTAGCAGGAAAAAGCAAAAAATTTCAGAATTGCACCTTGCAATGTGGAGATATTACTGTTTGTGCATTTACAATATTCATTGATTTTTGCCATTGAAAAACATGTTTTTCATATACCAGAAATGTTTGAAGCTACTGACTGAATGAAAGGAGCTGGCATCTCACTCTCTTTGAATCTTCTTTATCATGCTAGGATTAGCAGGAAAAAGCAAAAAATTTCAGAATTGCACCTTGCAATGTGGAGATATTACTGTTTGTGCATTTACAATATTCATTGATTTTTGCCATTGAAAAACATGTTTTTCATATACCAGAAATGTTTGAAGCTACTGACTGAATGAAAGCAGCTGGCATCTCACTCTCTTTGAATCTTCTTTATCATGCTAGGATTAGCAGGAAAAAGCAAAAAATTTCAGAATTGCACCTTGCAATGTGGAGATATTACTGTTTGTGCATTTACAATATTCATTGATTTTTGCCATTGAAAAACATGTTTTTCATATACCAGAAATGTTTGAAGCTACTGACTGAATGAAAGGAGCTGGCATCTCACTCTCTTTGAATCTTCTTTATCATGCTAGGATTAGCAGGAAAAAGCAAAAAATTTCAGAATTGCACCTTGCAATGTGGAGATATTACTGTTTGTGCATTTACAATATTCATTGATTTTTGCCATTGAAAAACATGTTTTTCATATACCAGAAATGTTTGAAGCTACTGACTGAATGAAAGGAGCTGGCATCTCACTCTCTTTGAATCTTCTTTATCATGCTAGGATTAGCAGGAAAAAGCAAAAAATTTCAGAATTGCACCTTGCAATGTGGAGATATTACTGTTTGTGCATTGACAATATTCATTGATTTTTGCCATTGAAAAACGTCCAGAAATGTTTGAAGCTACTGACTGAATGAAAGGAGCTGGCATCTCACTCTCTTTGAATCTTCTTTATCATGCTAGGATTAACAGGAAAAAGCAAAAAATTTCAGAATTGCACCTTGCAATGTGGAGATATTACTGTTTGTGCATTTACAATATTCATTGATTTTTGCCATTGAAAAACGTCCAGAAATGTTTGAAGCTACTGACTGAATGAAAGGAGCTGGCATCTCACTCTGTTTGAATCTTCTTTATCATGCTAGGATTAGCAGGAAAAAGCAAAAAATTTCAGAATGGCACCTTGCAATGTGGAGATATTACTGTTTGTGCATTTACAATATTCATTGATTTTTGCCATTGAAAAACATGTTTTTCATATACCAGAAATGTTTGAAGCTACTGACTGAATGAAAGGAGCTGGCATCTCACTCTCTTTGAATCTTCTTTATCATGCTAGGATTAGCAGGAAAAAGCAAAAAATTTCAGAATTGCACCTTGCAATGTGGAGATATTACTGTTTGTGCATTTACAATATTCATTGATTTTTGCCATTGAAAAACATGTTTTTCATATACCAGAAATGTTTGAAGCTACTGACTGAATGAAAGGAGCTGGCATCTCACTCTCTTTGAATCTTCTTTATCATGCTAGGATTAACAGGAAAAAGCAAAAAATTTCAGAATTGCACCTTGCAATGTGGAGATATTACTGTTTGTGCATTTACAATATTCATTGATTTTTGCCATTGAAAAACGTCCAGAAATGTTTGAAGCTACTGACTGAATGAAAGGAGCTGGCATCTCACTCTCTTTGAATCTTCTTTATCATGCTAGGATTAACAGGAAAAAGCTAAAAATTTCAGAATTGCACCTTGCAATGTGGAGATATTACTGTTTGTGCATTTACAATATTCATTGATTTTTGCCATTGAAAAACATGTTTTTCATATACCAGAAATGTTTGAAGCTACTGACTGAATGAAAGGAGCTGGCATCTCACTCTCTTTGAATCTTCTTTATCATGCTAGGATTAGCAGGAAAAAGCAAAAAATTTCAGAATTGCACCTTGCAATGTGGAGATATTACTGTTTGTGCATTTACAATATTCATTGATTTTTGCCATTGAAAAACATGTTTTTCATATACCAGAAATGTTTGAAGCTACTGACTGAATGAAAGGAGCTGGCATCTCACTCTCTTTGAATCTTCTTTATCATGCTAGGATTAGCAGGAAAAAGCAAAAAATTTCAGAATTGCACCTTGCAATGTGGAGATATTACTGTTTGTGCATTTACAATATTCATTGATTTTTGCCATTGAAAAACATGTTTTTCATATACCAGAAATGTTTGAAGCTACTGACTGAATGAAAGGAGCTGGCATCTCACTCTCTTTGAATCTTCTTTATCATGCTAGGATTAGCAGGAAAAAGCAAAAAATTTCAGAATTGCACCTTGCAATGTGGAGATATTACTGTTTGTGCATTTACAATATTCATTGATTTTTGCCATTGAAAAACATGTTTTTCATATACCAGAAATGTTTGAAGCTACTGACTGAATGAAAGGAGCTGGCATCTCACTCTCTTTGAATCTTCTTTATCATGCTAGGATTAACAGGAAAAAGCAAAAAATTTCGGAATTGCACCTTGCAATGTGGAGATATTACTGTTTGTGCATTTACAATATTCATTGATTTTTGCCATTGAAAAACATGTTTTTCATATACCAGAAATGTTTGAAGCTACTGACTGAATGAAAGGAGCTGGCATCTCACTCTCTTTGAATCTTCTTTATCATGCTAGGATTAACAGGAAAAAGCAAAAAATTTCAGAATTGCACCTTGCAATGTGGAGATATTACTGTTTGTGCATTTACAATATTCATTGATTTTTGCCATTGAAAAACGTCCAGAAATGTTTGAAGCTACTGACTGAATGAAAGGAGCTGGCATCTCACTCTCTTTGAATCTTCTCTATCATGCTAGGATTAACAGGAAAAAGCAAAAAATTTCAGAATTGCACCTTGCAATGTGGAGATATTACTGTTTGTGCATTTACAATATTCATTGATTTTTGCCATTGAAAAACGTCCAGAAATGTTTGAAGCTACTGACTGAATGAAAGGAGCTGGCATCTCACTCTCTTTGAATCTTCTTTATCATGCTAGGATTAGCAGGAAAAAGCAAAAAATTTCAGAATTGCACCTTGCAATGTGGAGATATTACTGTTTGTGCATTTACAATATTCATTGATTTTTGCCATTGAAAAACATGTTTTTCATATACCAGAAATGTTTGAAGCTACTGACTGAATGAAAGGAGCTGGCATCTCACTCTCTTTGAATCTTCTTTATCATGCTAGGAATAGCAGGAAAAAGCAAAAAATTTCAGAATTGCACCTTGCAATGTGGAGATATTACTGTTTGTGCATTCACAATATTCATTGATTTTTGCCATTGAAAAACATGTTTTTCATATACCAGAAATGTTTGAAGCTACTGACTGAATGAAAGGAGCTGGCATCTCACTCTCTTTGAATCTTCTTTATCATGCTAGGATTAACAGGAAAAAGCAAAAAATTTCAGAATTGCACCTTGCAATGTGGAGATATTACTGTTTGTGCATTTACAATATTCATTGATTTTTGCCATTGAAAAACGTCCAGAAATGTTTGAAGCTACTGACTGAATGAAAGGAGCTGGCATCTCACTCTCTTTGAATCTTCTTTATCATGCTAGGATTAACAGGAAAAAGCAAAAAATTTCAGAATTGCACCTTGCAATGTGGAGATATTACTGTTTGTGCATTTACAATATTCATTGATTTTTGCCATTGAAAAACGTCCAGAAATGTTTGAAGCTACTGACTGAATGAAAGGAGCTGGCATCTCACTCTCTTTGAATCTTCTTTATCATGCTAGGATTAGCAGGAAAAAGCAAAAAATTTCAGAATTGCACCTTGCAATGTGGAGATATTACTGTTTGTGCATTTACAATATTCATTGATTTTTGCCATTGAAAAACATGTTTTTCATATACCAGAAATGTTTGAAGCTACTGACTGAATGAAAGGAGCTGGCATCTCACTCTCTTTGAATCTTCTTTATCATGCTAGGATTAGCAGGAAAAAGCAAAAAATTTCAGAATTGCACCTTGCAATGTGGAGATATTACTGTTTGTGCATTTACAATATTCATTGATTTTTGCCATTGAAAAACATGTTTTTCATATACCAGAAATGTTTGAAGCTACTGACTGAATGAAAGGAGCTGGCATCTCACTCTCTTTGAATCTTCTTTATCATGCTAGGATTAACAGGAAAAAGCAAAAAATTTCAGAATTGCACCTTGCAATGTGGAGATATTACTGTTTGTGCATTTACAATATTCATTGATTTTTGCCATTGAAAAACATCCAGAAATGTTTGAAGCTACTGACTGAATGAAAGGAGCTGGCATCTCACTCTCTTTGAATCTTCTTTATCATGCTAGGATTAGCAGGAAAAAGCAAAAAATTTCAGAATTGCACCTTGCAATGTGGAGATATTACTGTTTGTGCATTTACAATATTCATTGATTTTTGCCATTGAAAAATATGTTTTTCATATACCAGAAATGTTTGAAGCTACTGACTGAATGAAAGGAGCTGGCATCTCACTCTCTTTGAATCTTCTTTATCATGCTAGGATTAACAGGAAAAAGCAAAAAATTTCAGAATTGCACCTTGCAATGTGGAGATATTACTGTTTGTGCATTTACAATATTCATTGATTTTTGCCATTGAAAAACGTCCAGAAATGTTTGAAGCTACTGACTGAATGAAAGGAGCTGGCATCTCACTCTCTTTGAATCTTCTTTATCATGCTAGGATTAACAGGAAAAAGCAAAAAATTTCAGAATTGCACCTTGCAATGTGGAGATATTACTGTTTGTGCATTTACAATATTCATTGATTTTTGCCATTGAAAAACGTCCAGAAATGTTTGAAGCTACTGACTGAATGAAAGGAGCTGGCATCTCACTCTGTTTGAATCTTCTTTATCATGCTAGGATTAGCAGGAAAAAGCAAAAAATTTCAGAATGGCACCTTGCAATGTGGAGATATTACTGTTTGTGCATTTACAATATTCATTGATTTTTGCCATTGAAAAACATGTTTTTCATATACCAGAAATGTTTGAAGCTACTGACTGAATGAAAGGAGCTGGCATCTCACTCTCTTTGAATCTTCTTTATCATGCTAGGATTAGCAGGAAAAAGCAAAAAATTTCAGAATTGCACCTTGCAATGTGGAGATATTACTGTTTGTGCATTTACAATATTCATTGATTTTTGCCATTGAAAAACATGTTTTTCATATACCAGAAATGTTTGAAGCTACTGACTGAATGAAAGGAGCTGGCATCTCACTCTCTTTGAATCTTCTTTATCATGCTAGGATTAACAGGAAATAGCAAAAAATTTCAGAATTGCACCTTGCAATGTGGAGATATTACTGTTTGTGCATTTACAATATTCATTGATTTTTGCCATTGAAAAACGTCCAGAAATGTTTGAAGCTACTGACTGAATGAAAGGAGCTGGCATCTCACTCTCTTTGAATCTTCTTTATCATGCTAGGATTAACAGGAAAAAGCTAAAAATTTCAGAATTGCACCTTGCAATGTGGAGATATTACTGTTTGTGCATTTACAATATTCATTGATTTTTGCCATTGAAAAACATGTTTTTCATATACCAGAAATGTTTGAAGCTACTGACTGAATGAAAGGAGCTGGCATCTCACTCTCTTTGAATCTTCTTTATCATGCTAGGATTAGCAGGAAAAAGCAAAAAATTTCAGAATTGCACCTTGCAATGTGGAGATATTACTGTTTGTGCATTTACAATATTCATTGATTTTTGCCATTGAAAAACATGTTTTTCATATACCAGAAATGTTTGAAGCTACTGACTGAATGAAAGGAGCTGGCATCTCACTCTCTCTGAATCTTCTTTATCATGCTAGGATTAGCAGGAAAAAGCAAAAAATTTCAGAATTGCACCTTGCAATGTGGAGATATTACTGTTTGTGCATTTACAATATTCATTGATTTTTGCCATTGAAAAACATGTTTTTCATATACCAGAAATGTTTGAAGCTACTGACTGAATGAAAGGAGCTGGCATCTCACTCTCTTTGAATCTTCTTTATCATGCTAGGATTAGCAGGAAAAAGCAAAAAATTTCAGAATTGCACCTTGCAATGTGGAGATATTACTGTTTGTGCATTTACAATATTCATTGATTTTTGCCATTGAAAAACATGTTTTTCATATACCAGAAATGTTTGAAGCTACTGACTGAATGAAAGGAGCTGGCATCTCACTCTCTTTGAATCTTCTTTATCATGCTAGGATTAACAGGAAAAAGCAAAAAATTTCAGAATTGCACCTTGCAATGTGGAGATATTACTGTTTGTGCATTTACAATATTCATTGATTTTTGCCATTGAAAAACATGTTTTTCATATACCAGAAATGTTTGAAGCTACTGACTGAATGAAAGGAGCTGGCATCTCACTCTCTTTGAATCTTCTTTATCATGCTAGGATTAACAGGAAAAAGCAAAAAATTTCAGAATTGCACCTTGCAATGTGGAGATATTACTGTTTGTGCATTTACAATATTCATTGATTTTTGCCATTGAAAAACGTCCAGAAATGTTTGAAGCTACTGACTGAATGAAAGGAGCTGGCATCTCACTCTCTTTGAATCTTCTTTATCATGCTAGGATTAACAGGAAAAAGCAAAAAATTTCAGAATTGCACCTTGCAATGTGGAGATATTACTGTTTGTGCATTTACAATATTCATTGATTTTTGCCATTGAAAAACGTCCAGAAATGTTTGAAGCTACTGACTGAATGAAAGGAGCTGGCATCTCACTCTCTTTGAATCTTCTTTATCATGCTAGGATTAGCAGGAAAAAGCAAAAAATTTCAGAATTGCACCTTGCAATGTGGAGATATTACTGTTTGTGCATTTACAATATTCATTGATTTTTGCCATTGAAAAACATGTTTTTCATATACCAGAAATGTTTGAAGCTACTGACTGAATGAAAGGAGCTGGCATCTCACTCTCTTTGAATCTTCTTTATCATGCTAGGATTAGCAGGAAAAAGCAAAAAATTTCAGAATTGCACCTTGCAATGTGGAGATATTACTGTTTGTGCATTTACAATATTCATTGATTTTTGCCATTGAAAAACATGTTTTTCATATACCAGAAATGTTTGAAGCTACTGACTGAATGAAAGGAGCTGACATCTCACTCTCTTTGAATCTTCTTTATCATGCTAGGATTAACAGGAAAAAGCAAAAAATTTCAGAATTGCACCTTGCAATGTGGAGATATTACTGTTTGTGCATTTACAATATTCATTGATTTTTGCCATTGAAAAACGTCCAGAAATGTTTGAAGCTACTGACTGAATGAAAGGAGCTGGCATCTCACTCTCTTTGAATCTTCTTTATCATGCTAGGATTAACAGGAAAAAGCTAAAAATTTCAGAATTGCACCTTGCAATGTGGAGATATTACTGTTTGTGCATTTACAATATTCATTGATTTTTGCCATTGAAAAACGTTTTTCATATACCAGAAATGTTTGAAGCTACTGACTGAATGAAAGGAGCTGGCATCTCACTCTCTTTGAATCTTCTTTATCATGCTAGGATTAGCAGGAAAAAGCAAAAAATTTCAGAATTGCACCTTGCAATGTGGAGATACTACTGTTTGTGCATTTACAATATTCATTGATTTTTGCCATTGAAAAACATGTTTTTCATATACCAGAAATGTTTGAAGCTACTGACTGAATGAAAGGAGCTGGCATCTCACTCTCTTTGAATCTTCTTTATCATGCTAGGATTAGCAGGAAAAAGCAAAAAATTTCAGAATTGCACCTTGCAATGTGGAGATATTACTGTTTGTGCATTCACAATATTCATTGATTTTTGCCATTGAAAAATATGTTTTTCATATACCAGAAATGTTTGAAGCTACTGACTGAATGAAAGGAGCTGGCATCTCACTCTCTTTGAATCTTCTTTATCATGCTAGGATTAACAGGAAAAAGCAAAAAATTTCAGAATTGCACCTTGCAATGTGGAGATATTACTGTTTGTGCATTTACAATATTCATTGATTTTTGCCATTGAAAAACGTCCAGAAATGTTTGAAGCTACTGACTGAATGAAAGGAGCTGGCATCTCACTCTCTTTGAATCTTCTTTATCATGCTAGGATTAACAGGAAAAAGCAAAAAATTTCAGAATTGCACCTTGCAATGTGGAGATATTACTGTTTGTGCATTTACAATATTCATTGATTTTTGCCATTGAAAAACGTCCAGAAATGTTTGAAGCTACTGACTGAATGAAAGGAGCTGGCATCTCACTCTCTTTGAATCTTCTTTATCATGCTAGGATTAGCAGGAAAAAGCAAAAAATTTCAGAATTGCACCTTGCAATGTGGAGATATTACTGTTTGTGCATTTACAATATTCATTGATTTTTGCCATTGAAAAACGTTTTTCATATACCAGAAATGTTTGAAGCTACTGACTGAATGAAAGGAGCTGGCATCTCACTCTCTTTGAATCTTCTTTATCATGCTAGGATTAACAGGAAAAAGCAAAAAATTTCAGAATTGCACCTTGCAATGTGGAGATATTACTGTTTGTGCATTTACAATATTCATTGATTTTTGCCATTGAAAAACGTCCAGAAATGTTTGAAGCTACTGACTGAATGAAAGGAGCTGGCATCTCACTCTCTTTGAATCTTCTTTATCATGCTAGGATTAACAGGAAAAAGCAAAAAATTTCAGAATTGCACCTTGCAATGTGGAGATATTACTGTTTGTGCATTTACAATATTCATTGATTTTTGCCATTGAAAAACATGTTTTTCATATACCAGAAATGTTTGAAGCTACTGACTGAATGAAAGGAGCTGGCATCTCACTCTCTTTGAATCTTCTTTATCATGCTAGGATTAGCAGGAAAAAGCAAAAAATTTCAGAATTGCACCTTGCAATGTGGAGATATTACTGTTTGTGCATTTACAATATTCATTGATTTTTGCCATTGAAAAACATGTTTTTCATATACCAGAAATGTTTGAAGCTACTGACTGAATGAAAGGAGCTGGCATCTCACTCTCTTTGAATCTTCTTTATCATGCTAGGATTAGCAGGAAAAAGCAAAAAATTTCAGAATTGCACCTTGCAATGTGGAGATATTACTGTTTGTGCATTTACAATATTCATTGATTTTTGCCATTGAAAAACATGTTTTTCATATACCAGAAATGTTTGAAGCTACTGACTGAATGAAAGGAGCTGGCATCGCACTCTCTTTGAATCTTCTTTATCATGCTAGGATTAACAGGAAAAAGCAAAAAATTTCAGAATTGCACCTTGCAATGTGGAGATATTACTGTTTGTGCATTTACAATATTCATTGATTTTTGCCATTGAAAAACATCCAGAAATGTTTGAAGCTACTGACTGAATGAAAGGAGCTGGCATCTCACTCTCTTTGAATCTTCTTTATCATGCTAGGATTAGCAGGAAAAAGCAAAAAATTTCAGAATTGCACCTTGCAATGTGGAGATATTACTGTTTGTGCATTTACAATATTCATTGATTTTTGCCATTGAAAAACATGTTTTTCATATACCAGAAATGTTTGAAGCTACTGACTGAATGAAAGGAGCTGGCATCTCACTCTCTTTGAATCTTCTTTATCATGCTAGGATTAACAGGAAAAAGCAAAAAATTTCAGAATTGCACCTTGCAATGTGGAGATATTACTGTTTGTGCATTTACAATATTCATTGATTTTTGCCATTGAAAAACATGTTTTTCATATACCAGAAATGTTTGAAGCTACTGACTGAATGAAAGGAGCTGGCATCTCACTCTCTTTGAATCTTCTTTATCATGCTAGGATTAACAGGAAAAAGCAAAAAGTTTCAGAATTGCACCTTGCAATGTGGAGATATTACTGTTTGTGCATTTACAATATTCATTGATTTTTGCCATTGAAAAACATGTTTTTCATATACCAGAAATGTTTGAAGCTACTGACTGAATGAAAGGAGCTGGCATCTCACTCTCTTTGAATCTTCTTTATCATGCTAGGATTAGCAGGAAAAAGCAAAAAATTTCAGAATTGCACCTTGCAATGTGGAGATATTACTGTTTGTGAATTTACAATATTCATTGATTTTTGCCATTGAAAAACATGTTTTTCATATACCAGAAATGTTTGAAGCTACTGACTGAATGAAAGGAGCTGGCATCTCACTCTCTTTGAATCTTCTTTATCATGCTAGGATTAACAGGAAAAAGCAAAAAATTTCAGAATTTCACCTTGCAATGTGGAGATATTACTGTTTGTGCATTTACAATATTCATTGATTTTTGCCATTGAAAAACATGTTTTTCATATACCAGAAATGTTTGAAGCTACTGACTGAATGAAAGGAGCTGGCATCTCACTCTCTTTGAATCTTCTTTATCATGCTAGGATTAGCAGGAAAAAGCAAAAAATTTCAGAATTGCACCTTGCAATGTGGAGATATTACTCTTTGTGCATTTACAATATTCATTGATTTTTGCCATTGAAAAACGTCCAGAAATGTTTGAAGCTACTGACTGAATGAAAGGAGCTGGCATCTCACTCTCTTTGAATCTTCTTTATCATGCTAGGATTAGCAGGAAAAAGCAAAAAATTTCAGAATTGCACCTTGCAATGTGGAGATATTATTGTTTGTGCATTTACAATATTCATTGATTTTTGCCATTGAAAAACGTTTTTCATATACCAGAAATGTTTGAAGCTACTGACTGAATGAAAGGAGCTGGCATCTCACTCTCTTTGAATCTTCTTTATCATGCTAGGATTAGCAGGAAAAAGCAAAATATTTCAGAATTGCACCTTGCAATGTGGAGATATTACTGTTTGTGCATTTACAATATTCATTGATTTTTGCCATTGAAAAACATGTTTTTCATATACCAGAAATGTTTGAAGCTACTGACTGAATGAAAGGAGCTGGCATCTCACTCTCTTTGAATCTTCTTTATCATGCTAGGATTAACAGGAAAAAGCAAAAAATTTCAGAATTGCACCTTGCAATGTGGAGATATTACTGTTTGTGCATTTACAATATTCATTGATTTTTGCCATTGAAAAACATGTTTTTCATATACCAGAAATGTTTGAAGCTACTGACTGAATGAAAGGAGCTGGCATCTCACTCTCTTTGAATCTTCTTTATCATGCTAGGATTAACAGGAAAAAGCAAAAAATTTCAGAATTGCACCTTGCAATGTGGAGATATTACTGTTTGTGCATTTACAATATTCATTGATTTTTGCCATTGAAAAACATCCAGAAATGTTTGAAGCTACTGACTGAATGAAAGGAGCTGGCATCTCACTCTCTTTGAATCTTCTTTATCATGCTAGGATTAACAGGAAAAAGCAAAAAATTTCAGAATTGCACCTTGCAATGTGGAGATATTACTGTTTGTGCATTTACAATATTCATTGATTTTTGCCATTGAAAAACGTCCAGAAATGTTTGAAGCTACTGACTGAATGAAAGGAGCAGGCATCTCACTCTGTTTGAATCTTCTTTATCATGCTAGGAATAGCAGGAAAAAGCAAAAAATTTCAGAATTGCACCTTGCAATGTGGAGATATTACTGTTTGTGCATTTACAATATTCATTGATTTTTGCCATTGAAAATCATGTTTTTCATATACCAGAAATGTTTGAAGCTACTGACTGAATGAAAGGAGCTGGCATCTCACTCTCTTTGAATCTTCTTTATCATGCTAGGATTAGCAGGAAAAAGCAAAAAATTTCAGAATTGCACCTTGCAATGTGGAGATATTACTGTTTGTGCATTTACAATATTCATTGATTTTTGCCATTGAAAAACATGTTTTTCATATACCAGAAATGTTTGAAGCTACTGACTGAATGAAAGGAGCTGGCATCTCACTCTCTTTGAATCTTCTTTATCATGCTAGGATTAACAGGAAAAAGCAAAAAATTTCAGAATTGCACCTTGCAATGTGGAGATATTACTGTTTGTGCATTTACAATATTCATTGATTTTTGCCATTGAAAAACGTCCAGAAATGTTTGAAGCTACTGACTGAATGAAAGGAGCTGGCATCTCACTCTCTTTGAATCTTCTTTATCATGCTAGGATTAACAGGAAAAAGCTAAAAATTTCAGAATTGCACCTTGCAATGTGGAGATATTACTGTTTGTGCATTTACAATATTCATTGATTTTTGCCATTGAAAAACATGTTTTTCATATACCAGAAATGTTTGAAGCTACTGACTGAATGAAAGGAGCTGGCATCTCACTCTCTTTGAATCTTCTTTATCATGCTAGGATTAGCAGGAAAAAGCAAAAAATTTCAGAATTGCACCTTGCAATGTGGAGATATTACTGTTTGTGCATTTACAATATTCATTGATTTTTGCCATTGAAAAACATGTTTTTCATATACCAGAAATGTTTGAAGCTACTGACTGAATGAAAGGAGCTGGCATCTCACTCTCTTTGAATCTTCTTTATCATGCTAGGATTAGCAGGAAAAAGCAAAAAATTTCAGAATTGCACCTTGCAATGTGGAGATATTACTGTTTGTGCATTTACAATATTCATTGATTTTTGCCATTGAAAAACATGTTTTTCATATACCAGAAATGTTTGAAGCTACTGACTGAATGAAAGTAGCTGGCATCTCACTCTCTTTGAATCTTCTTTATCATGCTAGGATTAGCAGGAAAAAGCAAAAAATTTCAGAATTGCACCTTGCAATGTGGAGATATTACTGTTTGTGCATTTACAATATTCATTGATTTTTGCCATTGAAAAACATGTTTTTCATATACCAGAAATGTTTGAAGCTACTGACTGAATGAAAGGAGCTGGCATCTCACTCTCTTTGAATCTTCTTTATCATGCTAGGATTAACAGGAAAAAGCTAAAAATTTCAGAATTGCACCTTGCAATGTGGAGATATTACTGTTTGTGCATTTACAATATTCATTGATTTTTGCCATTGAAAAACATGTTTTTCATATACCAGAAATGTTTGAAGCTACTGACTGAATGAAAGGAGCTGGCATCTCACTCTCTTTGAATCTTCTTTATCATGCTAGGATTAACAGGAAAAAGCAAAAAATTTCAGAATTGCACCTTGCAATGTGGAGATATTACTGTTTGTGCATTTACAATATTCATTGATTTTTGCCATTGAAAAACGTCCAGAAATGTTTGAAGCTACTGACTGAATGAAAGGAGCTGGCATCTCACTCTCTTTGAATCTTCTTTATCATGCTAGGATTAGCAGGAAAAAGCAAAAAATTTCAGAATTGCACCTTGCAATGTGGAGATATTACTGTTTGTGCATTTACAATATTCATTCATTTTTGCCATTGAAAAACATGTTTTTCATATACCAGAAATGTTTGAAGCTACTGACTGAATGAAAGGAGCTGGCATCTTACTCTCTTTGAATCTTCTTTATCATGCTAGGATTAGCAGGAAAAAGCAAAAAATTTCAGAATTGCACCTTGCAATGTGGAGATATTACTGTTTGTGCATTTACAATATTCATTGATTTTTGCCATTGAAAAACATGTTTTTCATATACCAGAAATGTTTGAAGCTACTGACTGAATGAAAGGAGCTGGCATCTCACTCTCTTTGAATCTTCTTTATCATGCTAGGATTAACAGGAAAAAGCAAAAAATTTCAGAATTGCACCTTGCAATGTGGAGATATTACTGTTTGTGCATTTACAATATTCATTGATTTTTGCCATTGAAAAACGTCCAGAAATGTTTGAAGCTACTGACTGAATGAAAGGAGCTGGCATCTCACTCTCTTTGAATCTTCTTTATCATGCTAGGATTAACAGGAAAAAGCTAAAAATTTCAGAATTGCACCTTGCAATGTGGAGATATTACTGTTTGTGCATTTACAATATTCATTGATTTTTGCCATTGAAAAACGTTTTTCATATACCAGAAATGTTTGAAGCTACTGACTGAATGAAAGGAGCTGGCATCTCACTCTCTTTGAATCTTCTTTATCATGCTAGGATTAACAGGAAAAAGCAAAAAATTTCAGAATTGCACCTTGCAATGTGGAGATATTACTGTTTGTGCATTTACAATATTCATTGATTTTTGCCATTGAAAAACGTCCAGAAATGTTTGAAGCTACTGACTGAATGAAAGGAGCTGGCATCTCACTCTCTTTGAATCTTCTTTATCATGCTAGGATTAGCAGGAAAAAGCAAAAAATTTCAGAATTGCACCTTGCAATGTGGAGATATTACTGTTTGTGCATTTACAATATTCATTGATTTTTGCCATTGAAAAACATGTTTTTCATATACCAGAAATGTTTGAAGCTACTGACTGAATGAAAGGAGCTGGCATCTCACTCTCTTTGAATCTTCTTTATCATGCTAGGATTAGCAGGAAAAAGCAAAAAATTTCAGAATTGCACCTTGCAATGTGGAGATATTACTGTTTGTGCATTTACAATATTCATTGATTTTTGCCATTGAAAAACATGTTTTTCATATACCAGAAATGTTTGAAGCTACTGACTGAATGAAAGGAGCTGGCATCTCACTCTCTTTGAATCTTCTTTATCATGCTAGGATTAACAGGAAAAAGCTAAAAATTTCAGAATTGCACCTTGCAATGTGGAGATATTACTGTTTGTGCATTTACAATATTCATTGATTTTTGCCATTGAAAAACGTCCAGAAATGTTTGAAGCTACTGACTGAATGAAAGGAGCTGGCATCTCACTCTCTTTGAATCTTCTTTATCATGCTAGGATTAGCAGGAAAAAGCAAAAAATTTCAGAATTGCACCTTGCAATGTGGAGATATTACTGTTTGTGCATTTACAATATTCATTGATTTTTGCCATTGAAAAACATGTTTTTCATATACCAGAAATGTTTGAAGCTACTGACTGAATGAAAGGAGCTGGCATCTCACTCTCTTTGAATCTTCTTTATCATGCTAGGATTAACAGGAAAAAGCAAAAAATTTCAGAATTGCACCTTGCAATGTGGAGATATTACTGTTTGTGCATTTACAATATTCATTGATTTTTGCCATTGAAAAACATGTTTTTCATATACCAGAAATGTTTGAAGCTACTGACTGAATGAAAGGAGCTGGCATCTCACTCTCTTTGAATCTTCTATATCATGCTAGGATTAACAGGAAAAAGCAAAAAGTTTCAGAATTGCACCTTGCAATGTGGAGATATTACTGTTTGTGCATTTACAATATTCATTGATTTTTGCCATTGAAAAACATGTTTTTCATATACCAGAAATGTTTGAAGCTACTGACTGAATGAAAGGAGCTGGCATCTCACTCTCTTTGAATCTTCTTTATCATGCTAGGATTAGCAGGAAAAAGCAAAAAATTTCAGAATTGCACCTTGCAATGTGGAGATATTACTGTTTGTGAATTTACAATATTCATTGATTTTTGCCATTGAAAAACATGTTTTTCATATACCAGAAATGTTTGAAGCTACTGACTGAATGAAAGGAGCTGGCATCTCACTCTCTTTGAATCTTCTTTATCATGCTAGGATTAACAGGAAAAAGCAAAAAATTTCAGAATTGCACCTTGCAATGTGGAGATATTACTGTTTGTGCATTTACAATATTCATTGATTTTTGCCATTGAAAAACGTCCAGAAATGTTTGAAGCTACTGACTGAATGAAAGGAGCTGGCATCTCACTCTCTTTGAATCTTCTTTATCATGCTAGGATTAACAGGAAAAAGCTAAAAATTTCAGAATTGCACCTTGCAATGTGGAGATATTACTGTTTGTGCATTTACAATATTCATTGATTTTTGCCATTGAAAAACGTTTTTCATATACCAGAAATGTTTGAAGCTACTGACTGAATGAAAGGAGCTGGCATCTCACTCTCTTTGAATCTTCTTTATCATGCTAGGATTAACAGGAAAAAGCAAAAAATTTCAGAATTGCACCTTGCAATGTGGAGATATTACTGTTTGTGCATTTACAATATTCATTGATTTTTGCCATTGAAAAACGTCCAGAATTGTTTGAAGCTACTGACTGAATGAAAGGAGCTGGCATCTCACTCTCTTTGAATCTTCTTTATCATGCTAGGATTAGCAGGAAAAAGCAAAAAATTTCAGAATTGCACCTTGCAATGTGGAGATATTACTGTTTGTGCATTTACAATATTCATTGATTTTTGCCATTGAAAAACATGTTTTTCATATACCAGAAATGTTTGAAGCTACTGACTGAATGAAAGGAGCTGGCATCTCACTCTCTTTGAATCTTCTTTATCATGCTAGGATTAGCAGGAAAAAGCAAAAAATTTCAGAATTGCACCTTGCAATGTGGAGATATTACTGTTTGTGCATTTACAATATTCATTGATTTTTGCCATTGAAAAACATGTTTTTCATATACCAGAAATGTTTGAAGCTACTGACTGAATGAAAGGAGCTGGCATCTCACTCTCTTTGAATCTTCTTTATCATGCTAGGATTAACAGGAAAAAGCTAAAAATTTCAGAATTGCACCTTGCAATGTGGAGATATTACTGTTTGTGCATTTACAATATTCATTGATTTTTGCCATTGAAAAACGTCCAGAAATGTTTGAAGCTACTGACTGAATGAAAGGAGCTGGCATCTCACTCTCTTTGAATCTTCTTTATCATGCTAGGATTAGCAGGAAAAAGCAAAAAATTTCAGAATTGCACCTTGCAATGTGGAGATATTACTGTTTGTGCATTTACAATATTCATTGATTTTTGCCATTGAAAAACATGTTTTTCATATACCAGAAATGTTTGAAGCTACTGACTGAATGAAAGGAGCTGGCATCTCACTCTCTTTGAATCTTCTTTATCATGCTAGGATTAACAGGAAAAAGCAAAAAATTTCAGAATTGCACCTTGCAATGTGGAGATATTACTGTTTGTGCATTTACAATATTCATTGATTTTTGCCATTGAAAAACATGTTTTTCATATACCAGAAATGTTTGAAGCTACTGACTGAATGAAAGGAGCTGGCATCTCACTCTCTTTGAATCTTCTATATCATGCTAGGATTAACAGGAAAAAGCAAAAAGTTTCAGAATTGCACCTTGCAATGTGGAGATATTACTGTTTGTGCATTTACAATATTCATTGATTTTTGCCATTGAAAAACATGTTTTTCATATACCAGAAATGTTTGAAGCTACTGACTGAATGAAAGGAGCTGGCATCTCACTCTCTTTGAATCTTCTTTATCATGCTAGGATTAGCAGGAAAAAGCAAAAAATTTCAGAATTGCACCTTGCAATGTGGAGATATTACTGTTTGTGAATTTACAATATTCATTGATTTTTGCCATTGAAAAACATGTTTTTCATATACCAGAAATGTTTGAAGCTACTGACTGAATGAAAGGAGCTGGCATCTCACTCTCTTTGAATCTTCTTTATCATGCTAGGATTAACAGGAAAAAGCAAAAAATTTCAGAATTGCACCTTGCAATGTGGAGATATTACTGTTTGTGCATTTACAATATTCATTGATTTTTGCCATTGAAAAACATGTTTTTCATATACCAGAAATGTTTGAAGCTACTGACTGAATGAAAGGAGCTGGCATCTCACTCTCTTTGAATCTTCTTTATCATGCTAGGATTAGCAGGAAAAAGCAAAAAATTTCAGAATTGCACCTTGCAATGTGGAGATATTACTCTTTGTGCATTTACAATATTCATTGATTTTTGCCATTGAAAAACGTCCAGAAATGTTTGAAGCTACTGACTGAATGAAAGGAGCTGGCATCTCACTCTCTTTGAATCTTCTTTATCATGCTAGGATTAGCAGGAAAAAGCAAAAAATTTCAGAATTGCACCTTGCAATGTGGAGATATTACTGTTTGTGCATTTACAATATTCATTGATTTTTGCCATTGAAAAACGTTTTTCATATACCAGAAATGTTTGAAGCTACTGACTGAATGAAAGGAGCTGGCATCTCACTCTCTTTGAATCTTCTTTATCATGCTAGGATTAGCAGGAAAAAGCAAAAAATTTCAGAATTGCACCTTGCAATGTGGAGATATTACTGTTTGTGCATTTACAATATTCATTGATTTTTGCCATTGAAAAACATGTTTTTCATATACCAGAAATGTTTGAAGCTACTGACTGAATGAAAGGAGCTGGCATCTCACTCTCTTTGAATCTTCTTTATCATGCTAGGATTAACAGGAAAAAGCAAAAAATTTCAGAATTGCACCTTGCAATGTGGAGATATTACTGTTTGTGCATTTACAATATTCATTGATTTTTGCCATTGAAAAACATGTTTTTCATATACCAGAAATGTTTGAAGCTACTGACTGAATGAAAGGAGCTGGCATCTCACTCTCTTTGAATCTTCTTTATCATGCTAGGATTAACAGGAAAAAGCAAAAAATTTCAGAATTGCACCTTGCAATGTGGAGATATTACTGTTTGTGCATTTACAATATTCATTGATTTTTGCCATTGAAAAACGTCCAGAAATGTTTGAAGCTACTGACTGAATGAAAGGAGCTGGCATCTCACTCTCTTTGAATCTTCTTTATCATGCTAGGATTAACAGGAAAAAGCAAAAAATTTCAGAATTGCACCTTGCAATGTGGAGATATTACTGTTTGTGCATTTACAATATTCATTGATTTTTGCCATTGAAAAACGTCCAGAAATGTTTGAAGCTACTGACTGAATGAAAGGAGCTGGCATCTCACTATGTTTGAATCTTCTTTATCATGCTAGGATTAGCAGGAAAAAGCAAAAAATTTCAGAATTGCACCTTGCAATGTGGAGATATTACTGTTTGTGCATTTACAATATTCATTGATTTTTGCCATTGAAAAACATGTTTTTCATATACCAGAAATGTTTGAAGCTACTGACTGAATGAAAGGAGCTGGCATCTCACTCTCTTTGAATCTTCTTTATCATGCTAGGATTAGCAGGAAAAAGCAAAAAATTTCAGAATTGCACCTTGCAATGTGGAGATATTACTGTTTGTGCATTTACAATATTCATTGATTTTTGCCATTGAAAAACATGTTTTTCATATACCAGAAATGTTTGAAGCTACTGACTGAATGAAAGGAGCTGGCATCTCACTCTCTTTGAATCTTCTTTATCATGCTAGGATTAACAGGAAAAAGCAAAAAATTTCAGAATTGCACCTTGCAATGTGGAGATATTACTGTTTGTGCATTTACAATATTCATTGATTTTTGCCATTGAAAAACGTCCAGAAATGTTTGAAGCTACTGACTGAATGAAAGGAGCTGGCATCTCACTCTCTTTGAATCTTCTTTATCATGCTAGGATTAACAGGAAAAAGCTAAAAATTTCAGAATTGCACCTTGCAATGTGGAGATATTACTGTTTGTGCATTTACAATATTCATTGATTTTTGCCATTGAAAAACATGTTTTTCATATACCAGAAATGTTTGAAGCTACTGACTGAATGAAAGGAGCTGGCATCTCACTCTCTTTGAATCTTCTTTATCATGCTAGGATTAACAGGAAAAAGCAAAAAATTTCAGAATTGCACCTTGCAATGTGGAGATATTACTGTTTGTGCATTTACAATATTCATTGATTTTTGCCATTGAAAAACGTCCAGAAATGTTTGAAGCTACTGACTGAATGAAAGGAGCTGGCATCTCACTCTCTTTGAATCTTCTTTATCATGCTAGGATTAACAGGAAAAAGCAAAAAATTTCAGAATTGCACCTTGCAATGTGGAGATATTACTGTTTGTGCATTTACAATATTCATTGATTTTTGCCATTGAAAAACGTCCAGAAATGTTTGAAGCTACTGACTGAATGAAAGGAGCTGGCATCTCACTCTCTTTGAATCTTCTTTATCATGCTAGGATTAGCAGGAAAAAGCAAAAAATTTCAGAATTGCACCTTGCAATGTGGAGATATTACTGTTTGTGCATTTACAATATTCATTGATTTTTGCCATTGAAAAACATGTTTTTCATATACCAGAAATGTTTGAAGCTACTGACTGAATGAAAGGAGCTGGCATCTCACTCTCTTTGAATCTTTTTTATCATGCTAGGATTAGCAGGAAAAAGCAAAAAATTTCAGAATTGCACCTTGCAATGTGGAGATATTACTGTTTGTGCATTTACAATATTCATTGATTTTTGCCATTGAAAAACATGTTTTTCATATACCAGAAATGTTTGAAGCTACTGACTGAATGAAAGGAGCTGGCATCTCACTCTCTTTGAATCTTCTTTATCATGCTAGGATTAGCAGGAAAAAGCAAAAAATTTCAGAATTGCACCTTGCAATGTGGAGATATTACTGTTTGTGCATTTACAATATTCATTGATTTTTGCCATTGAAAAACATGTTTTTCATATACCAGAAATGTTTGAAGCTACTGACTGAATGAAAGGAGCTGGCATCTCACTCTCTTTGAATCTTCTTTATCATGCTAGGATTAGCAGGAAAAAGCAAAAAATTTCAGAATTGCACCTTGCAATGTGGAGATATTACTGTTTGTGCATTTACAATATTCATTGATTTTTGCCATTGAAAAACATGTTTTTCATATACCAGAAATGTTTGAAGCTACTGACTGAATGAAAGGAGCTGGCATCTCACTCTCTTTGAATCTTCTTTATCATGCTAGGATTAACAGGAAAAAGCAAAAAATTTCAGAATTGCACCTTGCAATGTGGAGATATTACTGTTTGTGCATTTACAATATTCATTGATTTTTGCCATTGAAAAACATGTTTTTCATATACCAGAAATGTTTGAAGCTACTGACTGAATGAAAGGAGCTGGCATCTCACTCTCTTTGAATCTTCTTTATCATGCTAGGATTAACAGGAAAAAGCAAAAAATTTCAGAATTGCACCTTGCAATGTGGAGATATTACTGTTTGTGCATTTACAATATTCATTGATTTTTGCCATTGAAAAACGTCCAGAAATGTTTGAAGCTACTGACTGAATGAAAGGAGCTGGCATCTCACTCTCTTTGAATCTTCTTTATCATGCTAGGATTAGCAGGAAAAAGCAAAAAATTTCAGAATTGCACCTTGCAATGTGGAGATATTACTGTTTGTGCATTTACAATATTCATTGATTTTTGCCATTGAAAAACATGTTTTTCATATACCAGAAATGTTTGAAGCTACTGACTGAATGAAAGGAGCTGGCATCTCACTCTCTTTGAATCTTCTTTATCATGCTAGGATTAACAGGAAAAAGCAAAAAATTTCAGAATTGCACCTTGCAATGTGGAGATATTACTGTTTGTGCATTTACAATATTCATTGATTTTTGCCATTGAAAAACGTCCAGAAATGTTTGAAGCTACTGACTGAATGAAAGGAGCTGGCATCTCACTCTCTTTGAATCTTCTTTATCATGCTAGGATTAACAGGAAAAAGCTAAAAATTTCAGAATTGCACCTTGCAATGTGGAGATATTACTGTTTGTGCATTTACAATATTCATTGATTTTTGCCATTGAAAAACATGTTTTTCATATACCAGAAATGTTTGAAGCTACTGACTGAATGAAAGGAGCTGGCATCTCACTCTCTTTGAATCTTCTTTATCATGCTAGGATTAGCAGGAAAAAGCAAAAAATTTCAGAATTGCACCTTGCAATGTGGAGATATTACTGTTTGTGCATTTACAATATTCATTGATTTTTGCCATTGAAAAACATGTTTTTCATATACCAGAAATGTTTGAAGCTACTGACTGAATGAAAGGAGCTGGCATCTCACTCTCTTTGAATCTTCTTTATCATGCTAGGATTAGCAGGAAAAAGCAAAAAATTTCAGAATTGCACCTTGCAATGTGGAGATATTACTGTTTGTGCATTTACAATATTCATTGATTTTTGCCATTGAAAAACATGTTTTTCATATACCAGAAATGTTTGAAGCTACTGACTGAATGAAAGGAGCTGGCATCTCACTCTCTTTGAATCTTCTTTATCATGCTAGGATTAGCAGGAAAAAGCAAAAAATTTCAGAATTGCACCTTGCAATGTGGAGATATTACTGTTTGTGCATTTACAATATTCATTGATTTTTGCCATTGAAAAACATGTTTTTCATATACCAGAAATGTTTGAAGCTACTGACTGAATGAAAGGAGCTGGCATCTCACTCTCTTTGAATCTTCTTTATCATGCTAGGATTAACAGGAAAAAGCAAAAAATTTCAGAATTGCACCTTGCAATGTGGAGATATTACTGTTTGTGCATTTACAATATTCATTGATTTTTGCCATTGAAAAACATGTTTTTCATATACCAGAAATGTTTGAAGCTACTGACTGAATGAAAGGAGCTGGCATCTCACTCTCTTTGAATCTTCTTTATCATGCTAGGATTAACAGGAAAAAGCAAAAAATTTCAGAATTGCACCTTGCAATGTGGAGATATTACTGTTTGTGCATTTACAATATTCATTGATTTTTGCCATTGAAAAACGTCCAGAAATGTTTGAAGCTACTGACTGAATGAAAGGAGCTGGCATCTCACTCTCTTTGAATCTTCTTTATCATGCTAGGATTAACAGGAAAAAGCAAAAAATTTCAGAATTGCACCTTGCAATGTGGAGATATTACTGTTTGTGCATTTACAATATTCATTGATTTTTGCCATTGAAAAACGTCCAGAAATGTTTGAAGCTACTGACTGAATGAAAGGAGCTGGCATCTCACTCTCTTTGAATCTTCTTTATCATGCTAGGATTAGCAGGAAAAAGCAAAAAATTTCAGAATTGCACCTTGCAATGTGGAGATATTACTGTTTGTGCATTTACAATATTCATTGATTTTTGCCATTGAAAAACATCATGTTATTCATATACCAGAAATGTTTGAAGCTACTGACTGAATGAAAGGAGCTGGCATCTCACTCTCTTTGAATTTTCTTTATCATGATAGGATTAACAGGAAAAAGCAAAAAATTTCAGAATTGCACCTTGCAATGTGGAGATATTACTGTTTGTGCATTTACAATATTCATTGATTTTTGCCATTGAAAAACGTCCAGAAATGTTTGAAGCTACTGACTGAATGAAAGGAGCTGGCATCTCACTCTCTTTGAATCTTCTTTATCATGCTAGGATTAGCAGGAAAAAGCAAAAAATTTCAGAATTGCACCTTGCAATGTGGAGATATTACTGTTTGTGCATTTACAATATTCATTGATTTTTGCCATTGAAAAACATGTTTTTCATATACCAGAAATGTTTGAAGCTACTGACTGAATGAAAGGAGCTGGCATCTCACTCTCTTTGAATCTTCTTTATCATGCTAGGATTAGCAGGAAAAAGCAAAAAATTTCAGAATTGCACCTTGCAATGTGGAGATATTACTGTTTGTGCATTTACAATATTCATTGATTTTTGCCATTGAAAAACATGTTTTTCATATACCAGAAATGTTTGAAGCTACTGACTGAATGAAAGGAGCTGGCATCTCACTCTCTTTGAATCTTCTTTATCATGCTAGGATTAGCAGGAAAAAGCAAAAAATTTCAGAATTGCACCTTGCAATGTGGAGATATTACTGTTTGTGCATTTACAATATTCATTGATTTTTGCCATTGAAAAACATGTTTTTCATATACCAGAAATGTTTGAAGCTACTGACTGAATGAAAGGAGCTGGCATCTCACTCTCTTTGAATCTTCTTTATCATGCTAGGATTAGCAGGAAAAAGCAAAAAATTTCAGAATTGCACCTTGCAATGTGGAGATATTACTGTTTGTGCATTTACAATATTCATTGATTTTTGCCATTGAAAAACATGTTTTTCATATACCAGAAATGTTTGAAGCTACTGACTGAATGAAAGGAGCTGGCATCTCACTCTCTTTGAATCTTCTTTATCATGCTAGGATTAACAGGAAAAAGCAAAAAATTTCAGAATTGCACCTTGCAATGTGGAGATATTACTGTTTGTGCATTTACAATATTCATTGATTTTTGCCATTGAAAAACATGTTTTTCATATACCAGAAATGTTTGAAGCTACTGACTGAATGAAAGGAGCTGGCATCTCACTCTCTTTGAATCTTCTTTATCATGCTAGGATTAACAGGAAAAAGCAAAAAATTTCAGAATTGCACCTTGCAATGTGGAGATATTACTGTTTGTGCATTTACAATATTCATTGATTTTTGCCATTGAAAAACGTCCAGAAATGTTTGAAGCTACTGACTGAATGAAAGGAGCTGGCATCTCACTCTCTTTGAATCTTCTTTATCATGCTAGGATTAACAGGAAAAAGCAAAAAATTTCAGAATTGCACCTTGCAATGTGGAGATATTACTGTTTGTGCATTTACAATATTCATTGATTTTTGCCATTGAAAAACGTCCAGAAATGTTTGAAGCTACTGACTGAATGAAAGGAGCTGGCATCTCACTCTCTTTGAATCTTCTTTATCATGCTAGGATTAGCAGGAAAAAGCAAAAAATTTCAGAATTGCACCTTGCAATGTGGAGATATTACTGTTTGTGCATTTACAATATTCATTGATTTTTGCCATTGAAAAACATCATGTTATTCATATACCAGAAATGTTTGAAGCTACTGACTGAATGAAAGGAGCTGGCATCTCACTCTCTTTGAATTTTCTTTATCATGATAGGATTAACAGGAAAAAGCAAAAAATTTCAGAATTGCACCTTGCAATGTGGAGATATTACTGTTTGTGCATTTACAATATTCATTGATTTTTGCCATTGAAAAACGTCCAGAAATGTTTGAAGCTACTGACTGAATGAAAGGAGCTGGCATCTCACTCTCTTTGAATCTTCTTTATCATGCTAGGATTAGCAGGAAAAAGCAAAAAATTTCAGAATTGCACCTTGCAATGTGGAGATATTACTGTTTGTGCATTTACAATATTCATTGATTTTTGCCATTGAAAAACATGTTTTTCATATACCAGAAATGTTTGAAGCTACTGACTGAATGAAAGGAGCTGGCATCTCACTCTCTTTGAATCTTCTTTATCATGCTAGGATTAGCAGGAAAAAGCAAAAAATTTCAGAATTGCACCTTGCAATGTGGAGATATTACTGTTTGTGCATTTACAATATTCATTGATTTTTGCCATTGAAAAACATGTTTTTCATATACCAGAAATGTTTGAAGCTACTGACTGAATGAAAGGAGCTGGCATCTCACTCTCTTTGAATCTTCTTTATCATGCTAGGATTAGCAGGAAAAAGCAAAAAATTTCAGAATTGCACCTTGCAATGTGGAGATATTACTGTTTGTGCATTTACAATATTCATTGATTTTTGCCATTGAAAAACATGTTTTTCATATACCAGAAATGTTTGAAGCTACTGACTGAATGAAAGGAGCTGGCATCTCACTCTCTTTGAATCTTCTTTATCATGCTAGGATTAACAGGAAAAAGCAAAAAATTTCAGAATTGCACCTTGCAATGTGGAGATATTACTGTTTGTGCATTTACAATATTCATTGATTTTTGCCATTGAAAAACGTCCAGAAATGTTTGAAGCTACTGACTGAATGAAAGGAGCTGGCATCTCACTCTCTTTGAATCTTCTTTATCATGCTAGGATTAACAGGAAAAAGCAAAAAATTTCAGAATTGCACCTTGCAATGTGGAGATATTACTGTTTGTGCATTTACAATATTCATTGATTTTTGCCATTGAAAAACATGTTTTTCATATACCAGAAATGTTTGAAGCTACTGACTGAATGAAAGGAGCTGGCATCTCACTCTCTTTGAATCTTCTTTATCATGCTAGGATTAGCAGGAAAAAGCAAAAAATTTCAGAATTGCACCTTGCAATGTGGAGATATTACTGTTTGTGCATTTACAATATTCATTGATTTTTGCCATTGAAAAACATGTTTTTCATATACCAGAAATGTTTGAAGCTACTGACTGAATGAAAGGAGCTGGCATCTCACTCTCTTTGAATCTTCTTTATCATGCTAGGATTAGCAGGAAAAAGCAAAAAATTTCAGAATTGCACCTTGCAATGTGGAGATATTACTGTTTGTGCATTTACAATATTCATTGATTTTTGCCATTGAAAAACATGTTTTTCATATACCAGAAATGTTTGAAGCTACTGACTGAATGAAAGGAGCTGGCATCTCACTCTCTTTGAATCTTCTTTATCATGCTAGGATTAGCAGGAAAAAGCAAAAAATTTCAGAATTGCACCTTGCAATGTGGAGATATTACTGTTTGTGCATTTACAATATTCATTGATTTTTGCCATTGAAAAACATGTTTTTCATATACCAGAAATGTTTGAAGCTACTGACTGAATGAAAGGAGCTGGCATCTCACTCTCTTTGAATCTTCTTTATCATGCTAGGATTAACAGGAAAAAGCAAAAAATTTCAGAATTGCACCTTGCAATGTGGAGATATTACTGTTTGTGCATTTACAATATTCATTGATTTTTGCCATTGAAAAACATGTTTTTCATATACCAGAAATGTTTGAAGCTACTGACTGAATGAAAGGAGCTGGCATCTCACTCTCTTTGAATCTTCTTTATCATGCTAGGATTAACAGGAAAAAGCAAAAAATTTCAGAATTGCACCTTGCAATGTGGAGATATTACTGTTTGTGCATTTACAATATTCATTGATTTTTGCCATTGAAAAACGTCCAGAAATGTTTGAAGCTACTGACTGAATGAAAGGAGCTGGCATCTCACTCTCTTTGAATCTTCTTTATCATGCTAGGATAAACAGGAAAAAGCAAAAAAATTCAGAATTGCACCTTGCAATGTGGAGATATTACTGTTTGTGCATTTACAATATTCATTGATTTTTGCCATTGAAAAACGTCCAGAAATGTTTGAAGCTACTGACTGAATGAAAGGAGCTGGCATCTCACTCTGTTTGAATCTTCTTTATCATGCTAGGATTAGCAGGAAAAAGTAAAAAATTTCAGAATTGCACCTTGCAATGTGGAGATATTACTGTTTGTGCATTTACAATATTCATTGATTTTTGCCATTGAAAAACATGTTTTTCATATACCAGAAATGTTTGAAGCTACTGACTGAATGAAAGGAGCTGGCATCTCACTCTCTTTGAATCTTCTTTTTCATGCTAGGATTAGCAGGAAAAAGCAAAAAATTTCAGAATTGCACCTTGCAATGTGGAGATATTACTGTTTGTGCATTTACAATATTCATTGATTTTTGCCATTGAAAAACATGTTTTTCATATACCAGAAATGTTTGAAGCTACTGACTGAATGAAAGGAGCTGGCATCTCACTCTCTTTGAATCTTCTTTATCATGCTAGGATTAACAGGAAAAAGCAAAAAATTTCAGAATTGCACCTTGCAATGTGGAGATATTACTGTTTGTGCATTTACAATATTCATTGATTTTTGCCATTGAAAAACGTCCAGAAATGTTTGAAGCTACTGACTGAATGAAAGGAGCTGGCATCTCACTCTCTTTGAATCTTCTTTATCATGCTAGGATTAACAGGAAAAAGCTAAAAATTTCAGAATTGCACCTTGCAATGTGGAGATATTACTGTTTGTGCATTTACAATATTCATTGATTTTTGCCATTGAAAAACATGTTTTTCATATACCAGAAATGTTTGAAGCTACTGACTGAATGAAAGGAGCTGGCATCTCACTCTCTTTGAATCTTCTTTATCATGCTAGGATTAGCAGGAAAAAGCAAAAAATTTCAGAATTGCACCTTGCAATGTGGAGATATTACTGTTTGTGCATTTACAATATTCATTGATTTTTGCCATTGAAAAACATGTTTTTCATATACCAGAAATGTTTGAAGCTACTGACTGAATGAAAGGAGCTGGCATCTCACTCTCTTTGAATCTTCTTTATCATGCTAGGATTAGCAGGAAAAAGCAAAAAATTTCAGAATTGCACCTTGCAATGTGGAGATATTACTGTTTGTGCATTTACAATATTCATTGATTTTTGCCATTGAAAAACATGTTTTTCATATACCAGAAATGTTTGAAGCTACTGACTGAATGAAAGGAGCTGGCATCTCACTCTCTTTGAATCTTCTTTATCATGCTAGGATTAACAGGAAAAAGCAAAAAATTTCAGAATTGCACCTTGCAATGTGGAGATATTACTGTTTGTGCATTTACAATATTCATTGATTTTTGCCATTGAAAAACGTCCAGAAATGTTTGAAGTTACTGACTGAATGAAAGCAGCTGGCATCTCACTCTCTTTGAATCTTCTTTATCATGCTAGGATTAACAGGAAAAAGCAAAAAATTTCAGAATTGCACCTTGCAATGTGGAGATATTAATGTTTGTGCATTTACAATATTCATTGATTTTTGCCATTGAAAAACGTCCAGAAATGTTTGAAGCTACTGACTGAATGAAAGGAGCTGGCATCTCACTCTCTTTGAATCTTCTTTATCATGCTAGGATTAGCAGGAAAAAGCAAAAAATTTCAGAATTGCACCTTGCAATGTGGAGATATTACTGTTTGTGCATTTACAATATTCATTGATTTTTGCCATTGAAAAACATGTTTTTCATATACCAGAAATGTTTGAAGCTACTGACTGAATGAAAGGAGCTGGCATCTCACTCTCTTTGAATATTCTTTATCATGCTAGGATTAGCAGGAAAAAGCAAAAAATTTCAGAATTGCACCTTGCAATGTGGAGATATTACTGTTTGTGCATTTACAATATTCATTGATTTTTGCCATTGAAAAACATGTTTTTCATATACCAGAAATGTTTGAAGCTACTGACTGAATGAAAGGAGCTGGCATCTCACTCTCTTTGAATCTTCTTTATCATGTTAGGATTAACAGGAAAAAGCAAAAAATTTCAGAATTGCACCTTGCAATGTGGAGATATTACTGTTTGTGCATTTACAATATTCATTGATTTTTGCCATTGAAAAACATGTTTTTCATATACCAGAAATGTTTGAAGCTACTGACTGAATGAAAGGAGCTGGCATCTCACTCTCTTTGAATCTTCTTTATCATGCTAGGATTAGCAGGAAAAAGCAAAAAATTTCAGAATTGCACCTTGCAATGTGGAGATATTACTGTTTGTGCATTTACAATATTCATTGATTTTTGCCATTGAAAAACATGTTTTTCATATACCAGAAATGTTTGAAGCTACTGACTGAATGAAAGGAGCTGGCATCTCACTCTCTTTGAATCTTCTTTATCATGCTAGGATTAACAGGAAAAAGCAAAAAATTTCAGAATTGCACCTTGCAATGTGGAGATATTACTGTTTGTGCATTTACAATATTCATTGATTTTTGCCATTGAAAAACATGTTTTTCATATACCAGAAATGTTTGAAGCTACTGACTGAATGAAAGGAGCTGGCATCTCACTCTCTTTGAATCTTCTTTATCATGCTAGGATTAACAGGAAAAAGCAAAAAATTTCAGAATTGCACCTTGCAATGTGGAGATATTACTGTTTGTGCATTTACAATATTCATTGATTTTTGCCATTGAAAAACGTCCAGAAATGTTTGAAGCTACTGACTGAATGAAAGGAGCTGGCATCTCACTCTCTTTGAATCTTCTTTATCATGCTAGGATAAACAGGAAAAAGCAAAAAAATTCAGAATTGCACCTTGCAATGTGGAGATATTACTGTTTGTGCATTTACAATATTCATTGATTTTTGACATTGAAAAACGTCCAGAAATGTTTGAAGCTACTGACTGAATGAAAGGAGCTGGCATCTCACTCTGTTTGAATCTTCTTTATCATGCTAGGATTAGCAGGAAAAAGTAAAAAATTTCAGAATTGCACCTTGCAATGTGGAGATATTACTGTTTGTGCATTTACAATATTCATTGATTTTTGCCATTGAAAAACATGTTTTTCATATACCAGAAATGTTTGAAGCTACTGACTGAATGAAAGGAGCTGGCATCTCACTCTCTTTGAATCTTCTTTTTCATGCTAGGATTAGCAGGAAAAAGCAAAAAATTTCAGAATTGCACCTTGCAATGTGGAGATATTACTCTTTGTGCATTTACAATATTCATTGATTTTTGCCATTGAAAAACATGTTTTTCATATACCAGAAATGTTTGAAGCTACTGACTGAATGAAAGGAGCTGGCATCTCACTCTCTTTGAATCTTCTTTATCATGCTAGGATTAACAGGAAAAAGCAAAAAATTTCAGAATTGCACCTTGCAATGTGGAGATATTACTGTTTGTGCATTTACAATATTCATTGATTTTTGCCATTGAAAAACGTCCAGAAATGTTTGAAGCTACTGACTGAATGAAAGGAGCTGGCATCTCACTCTCTTTGAATCTTCTTTATCATGCTAGGATTAACAGGAAAAAGCTAAAAATTTCAGAATTGCACCTTGCAATGTGGAGATATTACTGTTTGTGCATTTACAATATTCATTGATTTTTGCCATTGAAAAACATGTTTTTCATATACCAGAAATGTTTGAAGCTACTGACTGAATGAAAGGAGCTGGCATCTCACTCTCTTTGAATCTTCTTTATCATGCTAGGATTAGCAGGAAAAAGCAAAAAATTTCAGAATTGCACCTTGCAATGTGGAGATATTACTGTTTGTGCATTTACAATATTCATTGATTTTTGCCATTGAAAAACATGTTTTTCATATACCAGAAATGTTTGAAGCTACTGACTGAATGAAAGGAGCTGGCATCTCACTCTCTTTGAATCTTCTTTATCATGCTAGGATTAGCAGGAAAAAGCAAAAAATTTCAGAATTGCACCTTGCAATGTGGAGATATTACTGTTTGTGCATTTACAATATTCATTGATTTTTGCCATTGAAAAACATGTTTTTCATATACCAGAAATGTTTGAAGCTACTGACTGAATGAAAGGAGCTGGCATCTCACTCTCTTTGAATCTTCTTTATCATGCTAAGATTAGCAGGAAAAAGCAAAAAAATTCAGAATTGCACCTTGCAATGTGGAGATATTACTGTTTGTGCATTTACAATATTCATTGATTTTTGCCATTGAAAAACATGTTTTTCATATACCAGAAATGTTTGAAGCTACTGACTGAATGAAAGGAGCTGGCATCTCACTCTCTTTGAATCTTCTTTATCATGCTAGGATTAACAGGAAAAAGCAAAAAATTTCAGAATTGCACCTTGCAATGTGGAGATATTACTGTTTGTGCATTTACAATATTCATTGATTTTTGCCATTGAAAAACATGTTTTTCATATACCAGAAATGTTTGAAGCTACTGACTGAATGAAAGGAGCTGGCATCTCACTCTCTTTGAATCTTCTTTATCATGCTAGGATTAACAGGAAAAAGCAAAAAATTTCAGAATTGCACCTTGCAATGTGGAGATATTACTGTTTGTGCATTTACAATATTCATTGATTTTTGCCATTGAAAAACATCCAGAAATGTTTGAAGCTACTGACTGAATGAAAGGAGCTGGCATCTCACTCTCTTTGAATCTTCTTTATCATGCTAGGATTAACAGGAAAAAGCTAAAAATTTCAGAATTGCACCTTGCAATGTGGAGATATTACTGTTTGTGCATTTACAATATTCATTGATTTTTGCCATTGAAAAACGTTTTTCATATACCAGAAATGTTTGAAGCTACTGACTGAATGAAAGGAGCTGGCATCTCACTCTCTTTGAATCTTCTTTATCATGCTAGGATTAGCAGGAAAAAGCAAAAAATTTCAGAATTGCACCTTGCAATGTGGAGATATTACTGTTTGTGCATTTACAATATTCATTGATTTTTGCCATTGAAAAACATGTTTTTCATATACCAGAAATGTTTGAAGCTACTGACTGAATGAAAGGAGCTGGCATCTCACTCTCTTTGAATCTTCTTTATCATGCTAGGATTAGCAGGAAAAAGCAAAAAATTTCAGAATTGCACCTTGCAATGTGGAGATATTACTGTTTGTGCATTCACAATATTCATTGATTTTTGCCATTGAAAAACATGTTTTTCATATACCAGAAATGTTTGAATCTACTGACTGAATGAAAGGAGCTGGCATCTCACTCTCTTTGAATCTTCTTTATCATGCTAGGATTTACAGGAAAAAGCAAAAAATTTCAGAATTGCACCTTGCAATGTGGAGATATTACTGTTTGTGCATTTACAATATTCATTGATTTTTGCCATTGAAAAACGTCCAGAAATGTTTGAAGCTACTGACTGAATGAAAGGAGCTGGCATCTCACTCTCTTTGAATCTTCTTTATCATGCTAGGATTAACAGGAAAAAGCAAAAAATTTCAGAATTGCACCTTGCAATGTGGAGATATTACTGTTTGTGCATTTACAATATTCATTGATTTTTGCCACTGAAAAACGTCCAGAAATGTTTGAAGCTACTGACTGAATGAAAGGAGCTGGCATCTCACTCTGTTTGAATCTTCTTTATCATGCTAGGATTAGCAGGAAAAAGCAAAAAATTTCAGAATTGCACCTTGCAATGTGGAGATATTACTGTTTGTGCATTTACAATATTCATTGATTTTTGCCATTGAAAAACATGTTTTTCATATACCAGAAATGTTTGAAGCTACTGACTGAATGAAAGGAGCTGGCATCTCACTCTCTTTGAATCTTCTTTATCATGCTAGGATTAGCAGGAAAAAGCAAAAAATTTCAGAATTGCACCTTGCAATGTGGAGATATTACTGTTTGTGCATTTACAATATTCATTGATTTTTGCCATTGAAAAACATGTTTTTCATATACCAGAAATGTTTGAAGCTACTGACTGAATGAAAGGAGCTGGCATCTCACTCTCTTTGAATCTTCTTTATCATGCTAGGATTAACAGGAAAAAGCAAAAAATTTCAGAATTGCACCTTGCAATGTGGAGATATTACTGTTTGTGCATTTACAATATTCATTGATTTTTGCCATTGAAAAACATGTTTTTCATATACCAGAAATGTTTGAAGCTACTGACTGAATGAAAGGAGCTGGCATCTCACTCTCTTTGAATCTTCTTTATCATGCTAGGATTAACAGGAAAAAGCTAAAAATTTCAGAATTGCACCTTGCAATGTGGAGATATTACTGTTTGTGCATTTACAATATTCATTGATTTTTGCCATTGAAAAACATGTTTTTCATATACCAGAAATGTTTGAAGCTACTGACTGAATGAAAGGAGCTGGCATCTCACTCTCTTTGAATCTTCTTTATCATGCTAGGATTAGCAGGAAAAAGCAAAAAATTTCAGAATTGCACCTTGCAATGTGGAGATATTACTGTTTGTGCATTTACAATATTCATTGATTTTTGCCATTGAAAAACATGTTTTTCATATACCAGAAATGTTTGAAGCTACTGACTGAATGAAAGGAGCTGGCATCTCACTCTCTTTGAATCTTCTTTATCATGCTAGGATTAACAGGAAAAATCAAAAAATTCAGAATTGCACCTTGCAATGTGGAGATATTACTGTTTGTGCATTTACAATATTCATTGATTTTTGCCATTGAAAAACGTCCAGAAATGTTTGAAGCTACTGACTGAATGAAAGGAGCTGGCATCTCACTCTGTTTGAATCTTCTTTATCATGCTAGGATTAGCAGGAAAAAGTAAAAAATTTCAGAATTGCACCTTGCAATGTGGAGATATTACTGTTTGTGCATTTACAATATTCATTGATTTTTGCCATTGAAAAACATGTTTTTCATATACCAGAAATGTTTGAAGCTACTGACTGAATGAAAGGAGCTGGCATCTCACTCTCTTTGAATCTTCTTTATCATGCTAGGATTAACAGGAAAAAGCAAAAAATTTCAGAATTGCACCTTGCAATGTGGAGATATTACTGTTTGTGCACTTACAATATTCATTGATTTTTGCCATTGAAAAACGTCCAGAAATGTTTGAAGCTACTGACTGAATGAAAGGAGCTGGCATCTCACTCTCTTTGAATCTTCTTTATCATGCTAGGATTAACAGGAAAAAGCTAAAAATTTCAGAATTGCACCTTGCAATGTGGAGATATTACTGTTTGTGCATTTACAATATTCATTGATTTTTGCCATTGAAAAACATGTTTTTCATATACCAGAAATGTTTGAAGCTACTGACTGAATGAAAGGAGCTGGCATCTCACTCTCTTTGAATCTTCTTTATCATGCTAGGATTAGCAGGAAAAAGCAAAAAATTTCAGAATTGCACCTTGCAATGTGGAGATATTACTGTTTGTGCATTTACAATATTCATTGATTTTTGCCATTGAAAAACATGTTTTTCATATACCAGAAATGTTTGAAGCTACTGACTGAATGAAAGGAGCTGGCATCTCACTCTCTTTGAATCTTCTTTATCATGCTAGGTTTAGCAGGAAAAAGCAAAAAATTTCAGAATTGCACCTTGCAATGTGGAGATATTACTGTTTGTGCATTTACAATATTCATTGATTTTTGCCATTGAAAAACATGTTTTTCATATACCAGAAATGTTTGAAGCTACTGACTGAATGAAAGGAGCTGGCATCTCACTCTCTTTGAATCTTCTTTATCATGCTAAGATTAGCAGGAAAAAGCAAAAAAATTCAGAATTGCACCTTGCAATGTGGAGATATTACTGTTTGTGCATTTACAATATTCATTGATTTTTGCCATTGAAAAACATGTTTTTCATATACCAGAAATGTTTGAAGCTACTGACTGAATGAAAGGAGCTGGCATCTCACTCTCTTTGAATCTTCTTTATCATGCTAGGATTAACAGGAAAAAGCAAAAAATTTCAGAATTGCACCTTGCAATGTGGAGATATTACTGTTTGTGCATTTACAATATTCATTGATTTTTGCCATTGAAAAACATGTTTTTCATATACCAGAAATGTTTGAAGCTACTGACTGAATGAAAGGAGCTGGCATCTCACTCTCTTTGAATCTTCTTTATCATGCTAGGATTAACAGGAAAAAGCAAAAAATTTCAGAATTGCACCTTGCAATGTGGAGATATTACTGTTTGTGCATTTACAATATTCATTGATTTTTGCCATTGAAAAACGTCCAGAAATGTTTGAAGTTACTGACTGAATGAAAGCAGCTGGCATCTCACTCTCTTTGAATCTTCTTTATCATGCTAGGATTAACAGGAAAAAGCAAAAAATTTCAGAATTGCACCTTGCAATGTGGAGATATTACTGTTTGTGCATTTACAATATTCATTGATTTTTGCCATTGAAAAACGTCCAGAAATGTTTGAAGCTACTGACTGAATGAAAGGAGCTGGCATCTCACTCTCTTTGAATCTTCTTTATCATGCTAGGATTAGCAGGAAAAAGCTAAAAATTTCAGAATTGCACCTTGCAATGTGGAGATATTACTGTTTGTGCATTTACAATATTCATTGATTTTTGCCATTGAAAAACATGTTTTTCATATACCAGAAATGTTTGAAGCTACTGACTGAATGAAAGGAGCTGGCATCTCACTCTCTTTGAATCTTCTTTATCATGCTAGGATTAGCAGGAAAAAGCAAAAAATTTCAGAATTGCACCTTGCAATGTGGAGATATTACTGTTTGTGCATTTACAATATTCATTGATTTTTGCCATTGAAAAACATGTTTTTCATATACCAGAAATGTTTGAAGCTACTGACTGAATGAAAGGAGCTGGCATCTCACTCTCTTTGAATCTTCTTTATCATGTTAGGATTAACAGGAAAAAGCAAAAAATTTCAGAATTGCACCTTGCAATGTGGAGATATTACTGTTTGTGCATTTACAATATTCATTGATTTTTGCCATTGAAAAACGTCCAGAAATGTTTGAAGCTACTGACTGAATGAAAGGAGCTGGCATCTCACTCTCTTTGAATCTTCTTTATCATGCTAGGATTAACAGGAAAAAGCTAAAAATTTCAGAATTGCACCTTGCAATGTGGAGATATTACTGTTTGTGCATTTACAATATTCATTGATTTTTGCCATTGAAAAACGTTTTTCATATACCAGAAATGTTTGAAGCTACTGACTGAATGAAAGGAGCTGGCATCTCACTCTCTTTGAATCTTCTTTATCATGCTAGGATTAGCAGGAAAAAGCAAAAAATTTCAGAATTGCACCTTGCAATGTGGAGATATTACTGTTTGTGCATTTACAATATTCATTGATTTTTGCCATTGAAAAACATGTTTTTCATATACCAGAAATGTTTGAAGCTACTGACTGAATGAAAGGAGCTGGCATCTCACTCTCTTTGAATCTTCTTTATCATGCTAGGATTAGCAGGAAAAAGCAAAAAATTTCAGAATTGCACCTTGCAATGTGGAGATATTACTGTTTGTGCATTCACAATATTCATTGATTTTTGCCATTGAAAAACATGTTTTTCATATACCAGAAATGTTTGAAGCTACTGACTGAATGAAAGGAGCTGGCATCTCACTCTCTTTGAATCTTCTTTATCATGCTAGGATTAACAGGAAAAAGCAAAAAATTTCAGAATTGCACCTTGCAATGTGGAGATATTACTGTTTGTGCATTTACAATATTCATTGATTTTGGCCATTGAAAAACGTCCAGAAATGTTTGAAGCTACTGACTGAATGAAAGGAGCTGGCATCTCACTCTCTTTGAATCTTCTTTATCATGCTAGGATTAACAGGAAAAAGCAAAAAATTTCAGAATTGCACCTTGCAATGTGGAGATATTACTGTTTGTGCATTTACAATATTCATTGATTTTTGCCATTGAAAAACGTTTTTCATATACCAGAAATGTTTGAAGCTACTGACTGAATGAAAGGAGCTGGCATCTCACTCTCTTTGAATCTTCTTTATCATGCTAGGATTAGCAGGAAAAAGCAAAAAATTTCAGAATTGCACCTTGCAATGTGGAGATATTACTGTTTGTGCATTTACAATATTCATTGATTTTTGCCATTGAAAAACATGTTTTTCATATACCAGAAATGTTTGAAGCTACTGACTGAATGAAAGGAGCTGGCATCTCACTCTCTTTGAATGTTCTTTATCATGCTAGGATTAGCAGGAAAAAGCAAAAAATTTCAGAATTGCACCTTGCAATGTGGAGATATTACTGTTTGTGCATTCACAATATTCATTGATTTTTGCCATTGAAAAACATGTTTTTCATATACCAGAAATGTTTGAAGCTACTGACTGAATGAAAGGAGCTGGCATCTCACTCTCTTTGAATCTTCTTTATCATGCTAGGATTAACAGGAAAAAGCAAAAAATTTCAGAATTGCACCTTGCAATGTGGAGATATTACTGTTTGTGCATTTACAATATTCATTGATTTTTGCCATTGAAAAACGTCCAGAAATGTTTGAAGCTACTGACTGAATGAAAGGAGCTGGCATCTCACTCTCTTTGAATCTTCTTTATCATGCTAGGATTAACAGGAAAAAGCAAAAAATTTCCGAATTGCACCTTGCAATGTGGAGATATTACTGTTTGTGCATTTACAATATTCATTGATTTTTGCCACTGAAAAACGTCCAGAAATGTTTGAAGCTACTGACTGAATGAAAGGAGCTGGCATCTCACTCTGTTTGAATCTTCTTTATCATGCTAGGATTAGCAGGAAAAAGCAAAAAATTTCAGAATTGCACCTTGCAATGTGGAGATATTACTGTTTGTGCATTTACAATATTCATTGATTTTTGCCATTGAAAAACATGTTTTTCATATACCAGAAATGTTTGAAGCTACTGACTGAATGAAAGGAGCTGGCATCTCACTCTCTTTGAATCTTCTTTATCATGCTAGGATTAGCAGGAAAAAGCAAAAAATTTCAGAATTGCACCTTGCAATGTGGAGATATTACTGTTTGTGCATTTACAATATTCATTGATTTTTGCCATTGAAAAACATGTTTTTCATATACCAGAAATGTTTGAAGCTACTGACTGAATGAAAGGAGCTGGCATCTCACTCTCTTTGAATCTTCTTTATCATGCTAGGATTAACAGGAAAAAGCAAAAAATTTCAGAATTGCACCTTGCAATGTGGAGATATTACTGTTTGTGCATTTACAATATTCATTGATTTTTGCCATTGAAAAACATGTTTTTCATATACCAGAAATGTTTGAAGCTACTGACTGAATGAAAGGAGCTGGCATCTCACTCTCTTTGAATCTTCTTTATCATGCTAGGATTAACAGGAAAAAGCTAAAAATTTCAGAATTGCACCTTGCAATGTGGAGATATTACTGTTTGTGCATTTACAATATTCATTGATTTTTGCCATTGAAAAACATGTTTTTCATATACCAGAAATGTTTGAAGCTACTGACTGAATGAAAGGAGCTGGCATCTCACTCTCTTTGAATCTTCTTTATCATGCTAGGATTAGCAGGAAAAAGCAAAAAATTTCAGAATTGCACCTTGCAATGTGGAGATATTACTGTTTGTGCATTTACAATATTCATTGATTTTTGCCATTGAAAAACATGTTTTTCATATACCAGAAATGTTTGAAGCTACTGACTGAATGAAAGGAGCTGGCATCTCACTCTCTTTGAATCTTCTTTATCATGCTAGGATTAACAGGAAAAAGCAAAAAATTTCAGAATTGCACCTTGCAATGTGGAGATATTACTGTTTGTGCATTTACAATATTCATTGATTTTTGCCATTGAAAAACGTCCAGAAATGTTTGAAGCTACTGACTGAATGAAAGGAGCTGGCATCTCACTCTCTTTGAATCTTTTTTATCTTGCTAGGATTAGCAGGAAAAAGCAAAAAATTTCAGAATTGCACCTTGCAATGTGGAGATATTACTGTTTGTGCATTTACAATATTCATTGATTTTTGCCATTGAAAAACATGTTTTTCATATACCAGAAATGTTTGAAGCTACTGACTGAATGAAAGGAGCTGGCATCTCACTCTCTTTGAATTTTCTTTATCATGATAGGATTAACAGGAAAAAGCAAAAAATTTCAGAATTGCACCTTGCAATGTGGAGATATTACTGTTTGTGCATTTACAATATTCATTGATTTTTGCCATTGAAAAACGTCCAGAAATGTTTGAAGCTACTGACTGAATGAAAGGAGCTGGCATCTCACTCTCTTTGAATCTTCTTTATCATGCTAGGATTAGCAGGAAAAAGCAAAAAATTTCAGAATTGCACCTTGCAATGTGGAGATATTACTGTTTGTGCATTTACAATATTCATTGATTTTTGCCATTGAAAAACATCATGTTATTCATATACCAGAAATGTTTGAAGCTACTGACTGAATGAAAGGAGCTGGCATCTCACTCTCTTTGAATCTTCTTTATCATGCTAGGATTAGCAGGAAAAAGCAAAAAATTTCCGAATTGCACCTTGCAATGTGGAGATATTACTGTTTGTGCATTTACAATATTCATTGATTTTTGCCATTGAAAAACATGTTTTTCATATACCAGAAATGTTTGAAGCTACTGACTGAATGAAAGGAGCTGGCATCTCACTCTCTTTGAATCTTCTTTATCATGCTAGGATTAGCAGGAAAAAGCAAAAAATTTCAGAATTGCACCTTGCAATGTGGAGATATTACTGTTTTTGCATTTACAATATTCATTGATTTTTGCCATTGAAAAACATGTTTTTCATATACCAGAAATGTTTGAAGCTACTGACTGAATGAAAGGAGCTGGCTTCTCACTCTCTTTGAATCTTCTTTATCATGCTAGGATTAACAGGAAAAAGCAAAAAATTTCAGAATTGCACCTTGCAATGTGGAGATATTACTGTTTGTGCATTTACAATATTCATTGATTTTTGCCATTGAAAAACGTCCAGAAATGTTTGAAGCTACTGACTGAATGAAAGGAGCTGGCATCTCACTCTCTTTGAATCTTCTTTATCATGCTAGGATTAACAGGAAAAAGCTAAAAATTTCAGAATTGCACCTTGCAATGTGGAGATATTACTGTTTGTGCATTTACAATATTCATTGATTTTTGCCATTGAAAAACATGTTTTTCATATACCAGAAATGTTTGAAGCTACTGACTGAATGAAAGGAGCTGGCATCTCACTCTCTTTGAATCTTCTTTATCATGCTAGGATTAGCAGGAAAAAGCAAAAAATTTCAGAATTGCACCTTGCAATGTGGAGATATTACTGTTTGTGCATTTACAATATTCATTGATTTTTGCCATTGAAAAACATGTTTTTCATATACCAGAAATGTTTGAAGCTACTGACTGAATGAAAGGAGCTGGCATCTCACTCTCTTAGAATCTTCTTTATCATGCTAGGATTAGCAGGAAAAAGCAAAAAATTTCAGAATTGCACCTTGCAATGTGGAGATATTACTGTTTGTGCATTTACAATATTCATTGATTTTTGCCATTGAAAAACATGTTTTTCATATACCAGAAATGTTTGAAGCTACTAACTGAATGAAAGGAGCTGGCATCTCACTCTCTTTGAATCTTCTTTATCATACTAGGATTAGCAGGAAAAAGCAAAAAATTTCAGAATTGCACCTTGCAATGTGGAGATATTACTGTTTGTGCATTTACAATATTCATTGATTTTTGCCATTGAAAAACATGTTTTTCATATACCAGAAATGTTTGAAGCTACTGACTGAATGAAAGGAGCTGGCATCTCACTCTCTTTGAATCTTCTTTATCATGCTAGGATTAACAGGAAAAAGCAAAAAATTTCAGAATTGCACCTTGCAATGTGGAGATATTACTGTTTGTGCATTTACAATATTCATTGATTTTTGCCATTGAAAAACGTCCAGAAATGTTTGAAGCTACTGACTGAATGAAAGGAGCTGGCATCTCACTCTCTTTGAATCTTCTTTATCATGCTAGGATTAACAGGAAAAAGCAAAAAATTTCAGAATTGCACCTTGCAATGTGGAGATATTACTGTTTGTGCATTTACAATATTCATTGATTTTTGCCACTGAAAAACGTCCAGAAATGTTTGAAGCTACTGACTGAATGAAAGGAGCTGGCATCTCACTCTGTTTGAATCTTCTTTATCATGCTAGGATTAGCAGGAAAAAGCAAAAAATTTCAGAATTGCACCTTGCAATGTGGAGATATTACTGTTTGTGCATTTACAATATTCATTGATTTTTGCCATTGAAAAACATGTTTTTCATATACCAGAAATGTTTGAAGCTACTGACTGAATGAAAGGAGCTGGCATCTCACTCTCTTTGAATCTTCTTTATCATGCTAGGATTAGCAGGAAAAAGCAAAAAATTTCAGAATTGCACCTTGCAATGTGGAGATATTACTGTTTGTGCATTTACAATATTCATTGATTTTTGCCATTGAAAAACATGTTTTTCATATACCAGAAATGTTTGAAGCTACTGACTGAATGAAAGGAGCTGGCATCTCACTCTCTTTGAATCTTCTTTATCATGCTAGGATTAACAGGAAAAAGCAAAAAATTTCAGAATTGCACCTTGCAATGTGGAGATATTACTGTTTGTGCATTTACAATATTCATTGATTTTTGCCATTGAAAAACGTCCAGAAATGTTTGAAGCTACTGACTGAATGAAAGGAGCTGGCATCTCACTCTCTTTGAATCTTCTTTATCATGCTAGGATTAGCAGGAAAAAGCAAAAAATTTCAGAATTGCACCTTGCAATGTGGAGATATTACTGTTTGTGCATTTACAATATTCATTGATTTTTGCCATTGAAAAACATCATGTTATTCATATACCAGAAATGTTTGAAGCTACTGACTGAATGAAAGGAGCTGGCATCTCACTCTCTTTGAATCTTCTTTATCATGCTAGGATTAGCAGGAAAAAGCAAAAAATTTCCGAATTGCACCTTGCAATGTGGAGATATTACTGTTTGTGCATTTACAATATTCATTGATTTTTGCCATTGAAAAACATGTTTTTCATATACCAGAAATGTTTGAAGCTACTGACTGAATGAAAGGAGCTGGCATCTCACTCTCTTTGAATCTTCTTTATCATGCTAGGATTAGCAGGAAAAAGCAAAAAATTTCAGAATTGCACCTTGCAATGTGGAGATATTACTGTTTTTGCATTTACAATATTCATTGATTTTTGCCATTGAAAAACATGTTTTTCATATACCAGAAATGTTTGAAGCTACTGACTGAATGAAAGGAGCTGGCTTCTCACTCTCTTTGAATCTTCTTTATCATGCTAGGATTAACAGGAAAAAGCAAAAAATTTCAGAATTGCACCTTGCAATGTGGAGATATTACTGTTTGTGCATTTACAATATTCATTGATTTTTGCCATTGAAAAACGTCCAGAAATGTTTGAAGCTACTGACTGAATGAAAGGAGCTGGCATCTCACTCTCTTTGAATCTTCTTTATCATGCTAGGATTAACAGGAAAAAGCTAAAAATTTCAGAATTGCACCTTGCAATGTGGAGATATTACTGTTTGTGCATTTACAATATTCATTGATTTTTGCCATTGAAAAACATGTTTTTCATATACCAGAAATGTTTGAAGCTACTGACTGAATGAAAGGAGCTGGCATCTCACTCTCTTTGAATCTTCTTTATCATGCTAGGATTAGCAGGAAAAAGCAAAAAATTTCAGAATTGCACCTTGCAATGTGGAGATATTACTGTTTGTGCATTTACAATATTCATTGATTTTTGCCATTGAAAAACATGTTTTTCATATACCAGAAATGTTTGAAGCTACTGACTGAATGAAAGGAGCTGGCATCTCACTCTCTTTGAATCTTCTTTATCATGCTAGGATTAGCAGGAAAAAGCAAAAAATTTCAGAATTGCACCTTGCAATGTGGAGATATTACTGTTTGTGCATTTACAATATTCATTGATTTTTGCCATTGAAAAACATGTTTTTCATATACCAGAAATGTTTGAAGCTACTAACTGAATGAAAGGAGCTGGCATCTCACTCTCTTTGAATCTTCTTTATCATACTAGGATTAGCAGGAAAAAGCAAAAAATTTCAGAATTGCACCTTGCAATGTGGAGATATTACTGTTTGTGCATTTACAATATTCATTGATTTTTGCCATTGAAAAACATGTTTTTCATATACCAGAAATGTTTGAAGCTACTGACTGAATGAAAGGAGCTGGCATCTCACTCTCTTTGAATCTTCTTTATCATGCTAGGATTAACAGGAAAAAGCAAAAAATTTCAGAATTGCACCTTGCAATGTGGAGATATTACTGTTTGTGCATTTACAATATTCATTGATTTTTGCCATTGAAAAACATGTTTTTCATATACCAGAAATGTTTGAAGCTACTGACTGAATGAAAGGAGCTGGCATCTCACTCTCTTTGAATCTTCTTTATCATGCTAGGATTAACAGGAAAAAGCAAAAAATTTCAGAATTGCACCTTGCAATGTGGAGATATTACTGTTTGTGCATTTACAATATTCATTGATTTTTGCCATTGAAAAACATGTTTTTCATATACCAGAAATGTTTGAAGCTACTGACTGAATGAAAGGAGCTGGCATCTCACTCTCTTTGAATCTTCTTTATCATGCTAGGATTAGCAGGAAAAAGCAAAAAATTTCAGAATTGCACCTTGCAATGTGGAGATATTACTCTTTGTGCATTTACAATATTCATTGATTTTTGCCATTGAAAAACGTCCTGAAATGTTTGAAGCTACTGACTGAATGAAAGGAGCTGGCATCTCACTCTCTTTGAATCTTCTTTATCATGCTAGGATTAGCAGGAAAAAGCAAAAAATTTCAGAATTGCACCTTGCAATGTGGAGATATTACTGTTTGTGCATTTACAATATTCATTGATTTTTGCCATTGAAAAACGTTTTTCATATATCAGAAATGTTTGAAGCTACTGACTGAATGAAAGGAGCTGGCATCTCACTCTCTTTGAATCTTCTTTATCATGCTAGGATTAGCAGGAAAAAGCAAAAAATTTCAGAATTGCACCTTGCAATGTGGAGATATTACTGTTTGTGCATTTACAATATTCATTGATTTTTGCCATTGAAAAACATGTTTTTCATATACCAGAAATGTTTGAAGCTACTGACTGAATGAAAGGAGCTGGCATCTCACTCTCTTTGAATCTTCTTTATCATGCTAGGATTAACAGGAAAAAGCAAAAAATTTCAGAATTGCACCTTGCAATGTGGAGATATTACTGTTTGTGCATTTACAATATTCATTGATTTTTGCCATTGAAAAACGTCCAGAAATGTTTGAAGCTACTGACTGAATGAAAGGAGCTGGCATCAAACTCTCTTTGAATCTTCTTTATCATGCTAGGATTAACAGGAAAAATCAAAAAATTTCAGAATTGCACCTTGCAATGTGGAGATATTACTGTTTGTGCATTTACAATATTCATTGATTTTTGTCATTGAAAAACATGTTTTTCATATACCAGAAATGTTTGAAGCTACTGACTGAATGAAAGGAGCTGGCATCTCACTCTCTTTGAATCTTCTTTATCATGCTAGGATTAGCAGGAAAAAGCAAAAAATTTCAGAATTGCACCTTGCAATGTGGAGATATTACTGTTTGTGCATTTACAATATTCATTGATTTTTGCCATTGAAAAACATGTTTTTCATATACCAGAAATGTTTGAAGCTACTGACTGAATGAAAGGAGCTGGCATCTCACTCTGTTTGAATCTTCTTTTTCATGCTAGGATTAGCAGGAAAAAGCAAAAAATTTCAGAATTGCACCTTGCAATGTGGAGATATTACTCTTTGTGCATTTACAATATTCATTGATTTTTGCCATTGAAAAACATGTTTTTCATATACCAGAAATGTTTGAAGCTACTGACTGAATGAAAGGAGCTGGCATCTCACTCTCTTTGAATCTTCTTTATCATGCTAGGATTAGCAGGAAAAAGCAAAAAATTTCAGAATTGCACCTTGCAATGTGGAGATATTACTGTTTGTGCATTTACAATATTCATTGATTTTTGCCATTGAAAAACATGTTTTTCATATACCAGAAATGTTTGAAGCTACTGACTGAATGAAAGGAGCTGGCATCTCACTCTCTTTGAATCTTCTTTATCATGCTAGGATTAACAGGAAAAAGCAAAAAATTTCAGAATTGCACCTTGCAATGTGGAAATATTACTGTTTGTGCATTTACAATATTCATTGATTTTTGCCATTGAAAAACGTCCAGAAATGTTTGAAGCTACTGACTGAATGAAAGGAACTGGCATCTCACTCTCTTTGAATCTTCTTTATCATGCTAGGATTAACAGGAAAAAGCTAAAAATTTCAGAATTGCACCTTGCAATGTGGAGATATTACTGTTTGTGCATTTACAATATTCATTGATTTTTGCCATTGAAAAACATGTTTTTCATATACCAGAAATGTTTGAAGCTACTGACTGAATGAAAGGAGCTGGCATCTCACTCTCTTTGAATCTTCTTTATCATGCTAGGATTAGCAGGAAAAAGCAAAAAATTTCAGAATTGCACCTTGCAATGTGGAGATATTACTGTTTGTGCATTTACAATATTCATTGATTTTTGCCATTGAAAAACATGTTTTTCATATACCAGAAATGTTTGAAGCTACTGACTGAATGAAAGGAGCTGGCATCTCACTCTCTTTGAATCTTCTTTATCATGCTAGGATTAGCAGGAAAAAGCAAAAAATTTCAGAATTGCACCTTGCAATGTGGAGATATTACTGTTTGTGCATTTACAATATTCATTGATTTTTGCCATTGAAAAACATGTTTTTCATATACCAGAAATGTTTGAAGCTACTGACTGAATGAAAGGAGCTGGCATCTCACTCTCTTTGAATCTTCTTTATCATGCTAGGATTAGCAGGAAAAAGCAAAAAATTTCAGAATTGCACCTTGCAATGTGGAGATATTACTGTTTGTGCATTTACAATATTCATTGATTTTTGCCATTGAAAAACATGTTTTTCATATACCAGAAATGTTTGAAGCTACTGACTGAATGAAAGGAGCTGGCATCTCACTCTCTTTGAATCTTCTTTATCATGCTAGGATTAACAGGAAAAAGCAAAAAATTTCAGAATTGCACCTTGCAATGTGGAGATATTACTGTTTGTGCATTTACAATATTCATTGATTTTTGCCATTGAAAAACATGTTTTTCATATACCTGAAATGTTTGAAGCTACTGACTGAATGAAAGGAGCTGGCATCTCACTCTCTTTGAATCTTCTTTATCATGCTAGGATTAACAGGAAAAAGCAAAAAATTTCAGAATTGCACCTTGCAATGTGGAGATATTACTGTTTGTGCATTTACAATATTCATTGATTTTTGCCATTGAAAAACGTCCAGAAATGTTTGAAGCTACTGACTGAATGAAAGGAGCTGGCATCTCACTCTCTTTGAATCTTCTTTATCATGCTAGGATTAACAGGAAAAAGCTAAAAATTTCAGAATTGCACCTTGCAATGTGGAGATATTACTGTTTGTGCATTTACAATATTCATTGATTTTTGCCATTGAAAAACATGTTTTTCATATACCAGAAATGTTTGAAGCTACTGACTGAATGAAAGGAGCTGGCATCTCACTCTCTTTGAATCTTCTTTATCATGCTAGGATTAACAGGAAAAAGCAAAAAATTTCAGAATTGCACCTTGCAATGTGGAGATATTACTGTTTGTGCATTTACAATATTCATTGATTTTTGCCATTGAAAAACATGTTTTTCATATACCAGAAATGTTTGAAGCTACTGACTGAATGAAAGGAGCTGGCATCTCACTCTCTTTGAATCTTCTTTATCATGCTAGGATTAGCAGGAAAAAGCAAAAAATTTCAGAATTGCACCTTGCAATGTGGAGATATTACTCTTTGTGCATTTACAATATTCATTGATTTTTGCCATTGAAAAACGTCCTGAAATGTTTGAAGCTACTGACTGAATGAAAGGAGCTGGCATCTCACTCTCTTTGAATCTTCTTTATCATGCTAGGATTAGCAGGAAAAAGCAAAAAATTTCAGAATTGCACCTTGCAATGTGGAGATATTACTGTTTGTGCATTTACAATATTCATTGATTTTTGCCATTGAAAAACGTTTTTCATATATCAGAAATGTTTGAAGCTACTGACTGAATGAAAGGAACTGGCATCTCACTCTCTTTGAATCTTCTTTATCATGCTAGGATTAACAGGAAAAAGCTAAAAATTTCAGAATTGCACCTTGCAATGTGGAGATATTACTGTTTGTGCATTTACAATATTCATTGATTTTTGCCATTGAAAAACATGTTTTTCATATACCAGAAATGTTTGAAGCTACTGACTGAATGAAAGGAGCTGGCATCTCACTCTCTTTGAATCTTCTTTATCATGCTAGGATTAGCAGGAAAAAGCAAAAAATTTCAGAATTGCACCTTGCAATGTGGAGATATTACTGTTTGTGCATTTACAATATTCATTGATTTTTGCCATTGAAAAACATGTTTTTCATATACCAGAAATGTTTGAAGCTACTGACTGAATGAAAGGAGCTGGCATCTCACTCTCTTTGAATCTTCTTTATCATGCTAGGATTAGCAGGAAAAAGCAAAAAATTTCAGAATTGCACCTTGCAATGTGGAGATATTACTGTTTGTGCATTTACAATATTCATTGATTTTTGCCATTGAAAAACATGTTTTTCATATACCAGAAATGTTTGAAGCTACTGACTGAATGAAAGGAGCTGGCATCTCACTCTCTTTGAATCTTCTTTATCATGCTAGGATTAACAGGAAAAAGCAAAAAATTTCAGAATTGCACCTTGCAATGTGGAGATATTACTGTTTGTGCATTTACAATATTCATTGATTTTTGCCATTGAAAAACATGTTTTTCATATACCTGAAATGTTTGAAGCTACTGACTGAATGAAAGGAGCTGGCATCTCACTCTCTTTGAATCTTCTTTATCATGCTAGGATTAACAGGAAAAAGCAAAAAATTTCAGAATTGCACCTTGCAATGTGGAGATATTACTGTTTGTGCATTTACAATATTCATTGATTTTTGCCATTGAAAAACGTCCAGAAATGTTTGAAGCTACTGACTGAATGAAAGGAGCTGGCATCTCACTCTCTTTGAATCTTCTTTATCATGCTAGGATTAACAGGAAAAAGCTAAAAATTTCAGAATTGCACCTTGCAATGTGGAGATATTACTGTTTGTGCATTTACAATATTCATTGATTTTTGCCATTGAAAAACATGTTTTTCATATACTAGAAATGTTTGAAGCTACTGACTGAATGAAAGGAGCTGGCATCTCACTCTCTTTGAATCTTCTTTATCATGCTAGGATTAGCAGGAAAAAGCAAAAAATTTCAGAATTGCACCTTGCAATGTGGAGATATTACTGTTTGTGCATTTACAATATTCATTGATTTTTGCCATTGAAAAACATGTTTTTCATATACCAGAAATGTTTGAAGCTACTGACTGAATGAAAGGAGCTGGCATCTCACTCTCTTTGAATCTTCTTTATCATGCTAGGATTAGCAGGAAAAAGCAAAAAATTTCAGAATTGCACCTTGCAATGTGGAGATATTACTGTTTGTGCATTTACAATATTCATTGATTTTTGCCATTGAAAAACATGTTTTTCATATACCAGAAATGTTTGAAGCTACTGACTGAATGAAAGGAGCTGGCATCTCACTCGCTTTGAATCTTCTTTATCATGCTAGGATTAGCAGGAAAAAGCAAAAAATTTCAGAATTGCACCTTGCAATGTGGAGATATTACTGTTTGTGCATTTACAATATTCATTGATTTTTGCCATTGAAAAACATGTTTTTCATATACCAGAAATGTTTGAAGCTACTGACTGAATGAAAGGAGCTGGCATCTCACTCTCTTTGAATCTTCTTTATCATGCTAGGATTAACAGGAAAAAGCAAAAAATTTCAGAATTGCACCTTGCAATGTGGAGATATTACTGTTTGTGCATTTACAATATTCATTGATTTTTGCCATTGAAAAACATGTTTTTCATATACCAGAAATGTTTGAAGCTACTGACTGAATGAAAGGAGCTGGCATCTCACTCTCTTTGAATCTTCTTTATCATGCTAGGATTAACAGGAAAAAGCAAAAAATTTCAGAATTGCACCTTGCAATGTGGAGATATTACTGTTTGTGCATTTACAATATTCATTGATTTTTGCCATTGAAAAACGTCCAGAAATGTTTGAAGCTACTGACTGAATGAAAGGAGCTGGCATCTCACTCTCTTTGAATCTTCTTTATCATGCTAGGATTAACAGGAAAAAGCAAAAAATTTCAGAATTGCACCTTGCAATGTGGAGATATTACTGTTTGTGCATTTACAATATTCATTGATTTTTGCCATTGAAAAACGTCCAGAAATGTTTGAAGCTACTGACTGAATGAAAGGAGCTGGCATCTCACTCTCTTTGAATCTTCTTTATCATGCTAGGATTAGCAGGAAAAAGCAAAAAATTTCAGAATTGCACCTTGCAATGTGGAGATATTACTGTTTGTGCATTTACAATATTCATTGATTTTTGCCATTGAAAAACATGTTTTTCATATACCAGAAATGTTTGAAGCTACTGACTGAATGAAAGGAGCTGGCATCTCACTCTCTTTGAATCTTCTTTATCATGCTAGGATTAGCAGGAAAAAGCAAAAAATTTCAGAATTGCACCTTGCAATGTGGAGATATTACTGTTTGTGCATTTACAATATTCATTGATTTTTGCCATTGAAAAACATGTTTTTCATATACCAGAAATGTTTGAAGCTACTGACTGAATGAAAGGAGCTGGCATCTCACTCTCTTTGAATCTTCTTTATCATGCTAGGATTAACAGGAAAAAGCAAAAAATTTCAGAATTGCACCTTGCAATGTGGAGATATTACTGTTTGTGCATTTACAATATTCATTGATTTTTGCCATTGAAAAACGTCCAGAAATGTTTGAAGCTACTGACTGAATGAAAGGAGCTGGCATCTCACTCTCTTTGAATCTTCTTTATCATGCTAGGATTAACAGGAAAAAGCTAAAAATTTCAGAATTGCACCTTGCAATGTGGAGATATTACTGTTTGTGCATTTACAATATTCATTGATTTTTGCCATTGAAAAACGTTTTTCATATACCAGAAATGTTTGAAGCTACTGACTGAATGAAAGGAGCTGGCATCTCACTCTCTTTGAATCTTCTTTATCATGCTAGGATTAGCAGGAAAAAGCAAAAAATTTCAGAATTGCACCTTGCAATGTGGAGATATTACTGTTTGTGCATTTACAATATTCATTGATTTTTGCCATTGAAAAACATGTTTTTCATATACCAGAAATGTTTGAAGCTACTGACTGAATGAAAGGAGCTGGCATCTCACTCTCTTTGAATCTTCTTTATCATGCTAGGATTAGCAGGAAAAAGCAAAAAATTTCAGAATTGCACCTTGCAATGTGGAGATATTACTGTTTGTGCATTTACAATATTCATTGATGTTTGCCATTGAAAAACATGTTTTTCATATACCAGAAATGTTTGAAGCTACTGACTGAATGAAAGAAGCTGGCATCTCACTCTCTTTGAATCTTCTTTATCATGCTAGGATTAACAGTAAAAAGCAAAAAATTTCAGAATTGCACCTTGCAATGTGGAGATATTACTGTTTGTGCATTTACAATATTCATTGATTTTTGCCACTGAAAAACGTCCAGAAATGTTTGAAGCTACTGACTGAATGAAAGGAGCTGGCATCTCACTCTGTTTGAATCTTCTTTATCATGCTAGGATTAGCAGGAAAAAGCAAAAAATTTCAGAATTGCACCTTGCAATGTGGAGATATTACTGTTTGTGCATTTACAATATTCATTGATTTTTGCCATTGAAAAACATGTTTTTCATATACCAGAAATGTTTGAAGCTACTGACTGAATGAAAGGAGCTGGCATCTCACTCTCTTTGAATCTTCTTTATCATGCTAGGATTAGCAGGAAAAAGCAAAAAATTTCAGAATTGCACCTTGCAATGTGGAGATATTACTGTTTGTGCATTTACAATATTCATTGATTTTTGCCATTGAAAAACATGTTTTTCATATACCAGAAATGTTTGAAGCTACTGACTGAATGAAAGGAGCTGGCATCTCACTCTCTTTGAATCTTCTTTATCATGCTAGGATTAACAGGAAAAAGCAAAAAATTTCAGAATTGCACCTTGCAATGTGGAGATATTACTGTTTGTGCATTTACAATATTCATTGATTTTTGCCATTGAAAAACATCCAGAAATGTTTGAAGCTACTGACTGAATGAAAGGAGCTGGCATCTCACTCTCTTTGAATCTTCTTTATCATGCTAGGATTAACAGGAAAAAGCTAAAAATTTCAGAATTGCACCTTGCAATGTGGAGATATTACTGTTTGTGCATTTACAATATTCATTGATTTTTGCCATTGAAAAACATGTTTTTCATATACCAGAAATGTTTGAAGCTACTGACTGAATGAAAGGAGCTGGCATCTCACTCTCTTTGAATCTTCTTTATCATGCTAGGATTAGCAGGAAAAAGCAAAAAATTTCAGAATTGCACCTTGCAATGTGGAGATATTACTGTTTGTGCATTTACAATATTCATTGATTTTTGCCATTGAAAAACATGTTTTTCATATACCAGAAATGTTTGAAGCTACTGACTGAATGAAAGGAGCTGGCATCTCACTCTCTTTGAATCTTCTTTATCATGTTAGGATTAACAGGAAAAAGCAAAAAATTTCAGAATTGCACCTTGCAATGTGAAGATATTACTGTTTGTGCATTTACAATATTCATTGATTTTTGCCATTGAAAAACGTCCAGAAATGTTTGAAGCTACTGACTGAATGAAAGGAGCTGGCATCTCACTCTCTTTGAATCTTCTTTATCATGCTAGGATTAACAGGAAAAAGCTAAAAATTTCAGAATTGCACCTTGCAATGTGGAGATATTACTGTTTGTGCATTTACAATATTCATTGATTTTTGCCATTGAAAAACGTTTTTCATATACCAGAAATGTTTGAAGCTACTGACTGAATGAAAGGAGCTGGCATCTCACTCTCTTTGAATCTTCTTTATCATGCTAGGATTAGCAGGAAAAAGCAAAAAATTTCAGAATTGCACCTTGCAATGTGGAGATATTACTGTTTGTGCATTTACAATATTCATTGATTTTTGCCATTGAAAAACATGTTTTTCATATACCAGAAATGTTTGAAGCTACTGACTGAATGAAAGGAGCTGGCATCTCACTCTCTTTGAATCTTCTTTATCATGCTAGGATTAGCAGGAAAAAGCAAAAAATTTCAGAATTGCACCTTGCAATGTGGAGATATTACTGTTTGTGCATTCACAATATTCATTGATTTTTGCCATTGAAAAACATGTTTTTCATATACCAGAAATGTTTGAAGCTACTGACTGAATGAAAGGAGCTGGCATCTCACTCTCTTTGAATCTTCTTTATCATGCTAGGATTAACAGGAAAAAGCAAAAAATTTCAGAATTGCACCTTGCAATGTGGAGATATTACTGTTTGTGCATTTACAATATTCATTGATTTTTGCCATTGAAAAACGTCCAGAAATGTTTGAAGCTACTGACTGAATGAAAGGAGCTGGCATCTCACTCTCTTTGAATCTTCTTTATCATGCTAGGATTAACAGGAAAAAGCAAAAAATTTCAGAATTGCACCTTGCAATGTGGAGATATTACTGTTTGTGCATTTACAATATTCATTGATTTTTGCCACTGAAAAACGTCCAGAAATGTTTGAAGCTACTGACTGAATGAAAGGAGCTGGCATCTCACTCTGTTTGAATCTTCTTTATCATGCTAGGATTAGCAGGAAAAAGCAAAAAATTTCAGAATTGCACCTTGCAATGTGGAGATATTACTGTTTGTGCATTTACAATATTCATTGATTTTTGCCATTGAAAAACATGTTTTTCATATACCAGAAATGTTTGAAGCTACTGACTGAATGAAAGGAGCTGGCATCTCACTCTCTTTGAATCTTCTTTATCATGCTAGGATTAGCAGGAAAAAGCAAAAAATTTCAGAATTGCACCTTGCAATGTGGAGATATTACTGTTTGTGCATTTACAATATTCATTGATTTTTGCCATTGAAAAACATGTTTTTCATATACCAGAAATGTTTGAAGCTACTGACTGAATGAAAGGAGCTGGCATCTCACTCTCTTTGAATCTTCTTTATCATGCTAGGATTAACAGGAAAAAGCAAAAAATTTCAGAATTGCACCTTGCAATGTGGAGATATTACTGTTTGTGCATTTACAATATTCATTGATTTTTGCCATTGAAAAACATGTTTTTCATATACCAGAAATGTTTGAAGCTACTGACTGAATGAAAGGAGCTGGCATCTCACTCTCTTTGAATCTTCTTTATCATGCTAGGATTAACAGGAAAAAGCTAAAAATTTCAGAATTGCACCTTGCAATGTGGAGATATTACTGTTTGTGCATTTACAATATTCATTGATTTTTGCCATTGAAAAACATGTTTTTCATATACCAGAAATGTTTGAAGCTACTGACTGAATGAAAGGAGCTGGCATCTCACTCTCTTTGAATCTTCTTTATCATGCTAGGATTAGCAGGAAAAAGCAAAAAATTTCAGAATTGCACCTTGCAATGTGGAGATATTACTGTTTGTGCATTTACAATATTCATTGATTTTTGCCATTGAAAAACATGTTTTTCATATACCAGAAATGTTTGAAGCTACTGACTGAATGAAAGGAGCTGGCATCTCACTCTCTTTGAATCTTCTTTATCATGCTAGGATTAACAGGAAAAAGCAAAAAATTTCAGAATTGCACCTTGCAATGTGGAGATATTACTGTTTGTGCATTTACAATATTCATTGATTTTTGCCATTGAAAAACGTCCAGAAATGTTTGAAGCTACTGACTGAATGAAAGGAGCTGGCATCTCACTCTCTTTGAATCTTCTTTATCATGCTAGGATTAGCAGGAAAAAGCAAAAAATTTCAGAATTGCACCTTGCAATGTGGAGATATTACTGTTTGTGCATTTACAATATTCATTGATTTTTGCCATTGAAAAACATGTTTTTCATATACCAGAAATGTTTGAAGCTACTGACTGAATGAAAGGAGCTGGCATCTCACTCTCTTTGAATTTTCTTTATCATGATAGTATTAACAGGAAAAAGCAAAAAATTTCAGAATTGCACCTTGCAATGTGGAGATATTACTGTTTGTGCATTTACAATATTCATTGATTTTTGCCATTGAAAAACGTCCAGAAATGTTTGAAGCTACTGACTGAATGAAAGGAGCTGGCATCTCACTCTCTTTGAATCTTCTTTATCATGCTAGGATTAGCAGGAAAAAGCAAAAAATTTCAGAATTGCACCTTGCAATGTGGAGATATTACTGTTTGTGCATTTACAATATTCATTGATTTTTGCCATTGAAAAACATCATGTTATTCATATACCAGAAATGTTTGAAGCTACTGACTGAATGAAAGGAGCTGGCATCTCACTCTCTTTGAATCTTCTTTATCATGCTAGGATTAGCAGGAAAAAGCAAAAAATTTCCGAATTGCACCTTGCAATGTGGAGATATTACTGTTTGTGCATTTACAATATTCATTGATTTTTGCCATTGAAAAACATGTTTTTCATATACCAGAAATGTTTGAAGCTACTGACTGAATGAAAGGAGCTGGCATCTCACTCTCTTTGAATCTTCTTTATCATGCTAGGATTAGCAGGAAAAAGCAAAAAATTTCAGAATTGCACCTTGCAATGTGGAGATATTACTGTTTTTGCATTTACAATATTCATTGATTTTTGCCATTGAAAAACATGTTTTTCATATACCAGAAATGTTTGAAGCTACTGACTGAATGAAAGGAGCTGGCTTCTCACTCTCTTTGAATCTTCTTTATCATGCTAGGATTAACAGGAAAAAGCAAAAAATTTCAGAATTGCACCTTGCAATGTGGAGATATTACTGTTTGTGCATTTACAATATTCATTGATTTTTGCCATTGAAAAACGTCCAGAAATGTTTGAAGCTACTGACTGAATGAAAGGAGCTGGCATCTCACTCTCTTTGAATCTTCTTTATCATGCTAGGATTAACAGGAAAAAGCTAAAAATTTCAGAATTGCACCTTGCAATGTGGAGATATTACTGTTTGTGCATTTACAATATTCATTGATTTTTGCCATTGAAAAACATGTTTTTCATATACCAGAAATGTTTGAAGCTACTGACTGAATGAAAGGAGCTGGCATCTCACTCTCTTTGAATCTTCTTTATCATGCTAGGATTAGCAGGAAAAAGCAAAAAATTTCAGAATTGCACCTTGCAATGTGGAGATATTACTGTTTGTGCATTTACAATATTCATTGATTTTTGCCATTGAAAAACATGTTTTTCATATACCAGAAATGTTTGAAGCTACTGACTGAATGAAAGGAGCTGGCATCTCACTCTCTTTGAATCTTCTTTATCATGCTAGGATTAGCAGGAAAAAGCAAAAAATTTCAGAATTGCACCTTGCAATGTGGAGATATTACTGTTTGTGCATTTACAATATTCATTGATTTTTGCCATTGAAAAACATGTTTTTCATATACCAGAAATGTTTGAAGCTACTGACTGAATGAAAGGAGCTGGCATCTCACTCTCTTTGAATCTTCTTTATCATACTAGGATTAGCAGGAAAAAGCAAAAAATTTCAGAATTGCACCTTGCAATGTGGAGATATTACTGTTTGTGCATTTACAATATTCATTGATTTTTGCCATTGAAAAACATGTTTTTCATATACCAGAAATGTTTGAAGCTACTGACTGAATGAAAGGAGCTGGCATCTCACTCTCTTTGAATCTTCTTTATCATGCTAGGATTAACAGGAAAAAGCAAAAAATTTCAGAATTGCACCTTGCAATGTGGAGATATTACTGTTTGTGCATTTACAATATTCATTGATTTTTGCCATTGAAAAACATGTTTTTCATATACCAGAAATGTTTGAAGCTACTGACTGAATGAAAGGAGCTGGCATCTCACTCTCTTTGAATCTTCTTTATCATGCTAGGATTAACAGGAAAAAGCAAAAAATTTCAGAATTGCACCTTGCAATGTGGAGATATTACTGTTTGTGCATTTACAATATTCATTGATTTTTGCCATTGAAAAACATGTTTTTCATATACCAGAAATGTTTGAAGCTACTGACTGAATGAAAGGAGCTGGCATCTCACTCTCTTTGAATCTTCTTTATCATGCTAGGATTAGCAGGAAAAAGCAAAAAATTTCAGAATTGCACCTTGCAATGTGGAGATATTACTCTTTGTGCATTTACAATATTCATTGATTTTTGCCATTGAAAAACGTCCTGAAATGTTTGTAGCTACTGACTGAATGAAAGGAGCTGGCATCTCACTCTCTTTGAATCTTCTTTATCATGCTAGGATTAGCAGGAAAAAGCAAAAAATTTCAGAATTGCACCTTGCAATGTGGAGATATTACTGTTTGTGCATTTACAATATTCATTGATTTTTGCCATTGAAAAACGTTTTTCATATATCAGAAATGTTTGAAGCTACTGACTGAATGAAAGGAGCTGGCATCTCACTCTCTTTGAATCTTCTTTATCATGCTAGGATTAGCAGGAAAAAGCAAAAAATTTCAGAATTGCACCTTGCAATGTGGAGATATTACTGTTTGTGCATTTACAATATTCATTGATTTTTGCCATTGAAAAACATGTTTTTCATATACCAGAAATGTTTGAAGCTACTGACTGAATGAAAGGAGCTGGCATCTCACTCTCTTTGAATCTTCTTTATCATGCTAGGATTAACAGGAAAAAGCAAAAAATTTCAGAATTGCACCTTGCAATGTGGAGATATTACTGTTTGTGCATTTACAATATTCATTGATTTTTGCCATTGAAAAACATGTTTTTCATATACCAGAAATGTTTGAAGCTACTGACTGAATGAAAGGAGCTGGCATCTCACTCTCTTTGAATCTTCTTTATCATGCTAGGATTAACAGGAAAAAGCAAAAAAATTCAGAATTGCACCTTGCAATGTGGAGATATTACTGTTTGTGCATTTACAATATTCATTGATTTTTGCCATTGAAAAACGTCCAGAAATGTTTGAAGCTACTGACTGAATGAAAGGAGCTGGCATCTCACTCTCTTTGAATCTTCTTTATCATGCTAGGATTAACAGGAAAAATCAAAAAATTTCAGAATTGCACCTTGCAATGTGGAGATATTACTGTTTGTGCATTTACAATATTCATTGATTTTTGCCATTGAAAAACGTCCAGAAATGTTTGAAGCTACTGACTGAATGAAAGGAGCTGGCATCTCACTCTGTTTGAATCTTCTTTTTCATGCTAGGATTAGCAGGAAAAAGCAAAAAATTTCAAAATTGCACCTTGCAATGTGGAGATATTACTCTTTGTGCATTTACAATATTCATTGATTTTTGCCATTGAAAAACATGTTTTTCATATACCAGAAATGTTTGAAGCTACTGACTGAATGAAAGGAGCTGGCATCTCACTCTCTTTGAATCTTCTTTATCATGCTAGGATTAGCAGGAAAAAGCAAAAAATTTCAGAATTGCACCTTGCAATGTGGAGATATTACTGTTTGTGCATTTACAATATTCATTGATTTTTGCCATTGAAAAACATGTTTTTCATATACCAGAAATGTTTGAAGCTACTGACTGAATGAAAGGAGCTGGCATCTCACTCTCTTTGAATCTTCTTTATCATGCTAGGATTAACAGGAAAAAGCAAAAAATTTCAGAATTGCACCTTGCAATGTGGAAATATTACTGTTTGTGCATTTACAATATTCATTGATTTTTGCCATTGAAAAACGTCCAGAAATGTTTGAAGCTACTGACTGAATGAAAGGAACTGGCATCTCACTCTCTTTGAATCTTCTTTATCATGCTAGGATTAACAGGAAAAAGCTAAAAATTTCAGAATTGCACCTTGCAATGTGGAGATATTACTGTTTGTGCATTTACAATATTCATTGATTTTTGCCATTGAAAAACATGTTTTTCATATACCAGAAATGTTTGAAGCTACTGACTGAATGAAAGGAGCTGGCATCTCACTCTCTTTGAATCTTCTTTATCATGCTAGGATTAGCAGGAAAAAGCAAAAAATTTCAGAATTGCACCTTGCAATGTGGAGATATTACTGTTTGTGCATTTACAATATTCATTGATTTTTGCCATTGAAAAACATGTTTTTCATATACCAGAAATGTTTGAAGCTACTGACTGAATGAAAGGAGCTGGCATCTCACTCTCTTTGAATCTTCTTTATCATGCTAGGATTAGCAGGAAAAAGCAAAAAATTTCAGAATTGCACCTTGCAATGTGGAGATATTACTGTTTGTGCATTTACAATATTCATTGATTTTTGCCATTGAAAAACATGTTTTTCATATACCAGAAATGTTTGAAGCTACTGACTGAATGAAAGGAGCTGGCATCTCACTCTCTTTGAATCTTCTTTATCATGCTAGGATTAGCAGGAAAAAGCAAAAAATTTCAGAATTGCACCTTGCAATGTGGAGATATTACTGTTTGTGCATTTACAATATTCATTGATTTTTGCCATTGAAAAACATGTTTTTCATATACCAGAAATGTTTGAAGCTACTGACTGAATGAAAGGAGCTGGCATCTCACTCTCTTTGAATCTTCTTTATCATGCTAGGATTAACAGGAAAAAGCAAAAAATTTCAGAATTGCACCTTGCAATGTGGAGATATTACTGTTTGTGCATTTACAATATTCATTGATTTTTGCCATTGAAAAACATGTTTTTCATATACCTGAAATGTTTGAAGCTACTGACTGAATGAAAGGAGCTGGCATCTCACTCTCTTTGAATCTTCTTTATCATGCTAGGATTAACAGGAAAAAGCAAAAAATTTCAGAATTGCACCTTGCAATGTGGAGATATTACTGTTTGTGCATTTACAATATTCATTGATTTTTGCCATTGAAAAACGTCCAGAAATGTTTGAAGCTACTGACTGAATGAAAGGAGCTGGCATCTCACTCTCTTTGAATCTTCTTTATCATGCTAGGATTAACAGGAAAAAGCTAAAAATTTCAGAATTGCACCTTGCAATGTGGAGATATTACTGTTTGTGCATTTACAATATTCATTGATTTTTGCCATTGAAAAACATGTTTTTCATCTACCAGAAATGTTTGAAGCTACTGACTGAATGAAAGGAGCTGGCATCTCACTCTCTTTGAATCTTCTTTATCATGCTAGGATTAGCAGGAAAAAGCAAAAAATTTCAGAATTGCACCTTGCAATGTGGAGATATTACTGTTTGTGCATTTACAATATTCATTGATTTTTGCCATTGAAAAACATGTTTTTCATATACCAGAAATGTTTGAAGCTACTGACTGAATGAAAGGAGCTGGCATCTCACTCTCTTTGAATCTTCTTTATCATGCTAGGATTAGCAGGAAAAAGCAAAAAATTTCAGAATTGCACCTTGCAATGTGGAGATATTACTGTTTGTGCATTTACAATATTCATTGATTTTTGCCATTGAAAAACATGTTTTTCATATACCAGAAATGTTTGAAGCTACTGACTGAATGAAAGGAGCTGGCATCTCACTCGCTTTGAATCTTCTTTATCATGCTAGGATTAGCAGGAAAAAGCAAAAAATTTCAGAATTGCACCTTGCAATGTGGAGATATTACTGTTTGTGCATTTACAATATTCATTGATTTTTGCCATTGAAAAACATGTTTTTCATATACCAGAAATGTTTGAAGCTACTGACTGAATGAAAGGAGCTGGCATCTCACTCTCTTTGAATCTTCTTTATCATGCTAGGATTAACAGGAAAAAGCAAAAAATTTCAGAATTGCACCTTGCAATGTGGAGATATTACTGTTTGTGCATTTACAATATTCATTGATTTTTGCCATTGAAAAACATGTTTTTCATATACCAGAAATGTTTGAAGCTACTGACTGAATGAAAGGAGCTGGCATCTCACTCTCTTTGAATCTTCTTTATCATGCTAGGATTAACAGGAAAAAGCAAAAAATTTCAGAATTGCACCTTGCAATGTGGAGATATTACTGTTTGTGCATTTACAATATTCATTGATTTTTGCCATTGAAAAACGTCCAGAAATGTTTGAAGCTACTGACTGAATGAAAGGAGCTGGCATCTCACTCTCTTTGAATCTTCTTTATCATGCTAGGATTAACAGGAAAAAGCAAAAAATTTCAGAATTGCACCTTGCAATGTGGAGATATTACTGTTTGTGCATTTACAATATTCATTGATTTTTGCCATTGAAAAACGTCCAGAAATGTTTGAAGCTACTGACTGAATGAAAGGAGCTGGCATCTCACTCTCTTTGAATCTTCTTTATCATGCTAGGATTAGCAGGAAAAAGCAAAAAATTTCAGAATTGCACCTTGCAATGTGGAGATATTACTGTTTGTGCATTTACAATATTCATTGATTTTTGCCATTGAAAAACATGTTTTTCATATACCAGAAATGTTTGAAGCTACTGACTGAATGAAAGGAGCTGGCATCTCACTCTCTTTGAATCTTCTTTATCATGCTAGGATTAGCAGGAAAAAGCAAAAAATTTCAGAATTGCACCTTGCAATGTGGAGATATTACTGTTTGTGCATTTACAATATTCATTGATTTTGCCATTGAAAAACATGTTTTTCATATACCAGAAATGTTTGAAGCTACTGACTGAATGAAAGGAGCTGGCATCTCACTCTCTTTGAATCTTCTTTATCATGCTAGGATTAACAGGAAAAAGCAAAAAATTTCAGAATTGCACCTTGCAATGTGGAGATATTACTGTTTGTGCATTTACAATATTCATTGATTTTTGCCATTGAAAAACGTCCAGAAATGTTTGAAGCTACTGACTGAATGAAAGGAGCTGGCATCTCACTCTCTTTGAATCTTCTTTATCATGCTAGGATTAACAGGAAAAAGCTAAAAATTTCAGAATTGCACCTTGCAATGTGGAGATATTACTGTTTGTGCATTTACAATATTCATTGATTTTTGCCATTGAAAAACGTTTTTCATATACCAGAAATGTTTGAAGCTACTGACTGAATGAAAGGAGCTGGCATCTCACTCTCTTTGAATCTTCTTTATCATGCTAGGATTAGCAGGAAAAAGCAAAAAATTTCAGAATTGCACCTTGCAATGTGGAGATATTACTGTTTGTGCATTTACAATATTCATTGATTTTTGCCATTGAAAAACATGTTTTTCATATACCAGAAATGTTTGAAGCTACTGACTGAATGAAAGGAGCTGGCATCTCACTCTCTTTGAATCTTCTTTATCATGCTAGGATTAGCAGGAAAAAGCAAAAAATTTCAGAATTGCACCTTGCAATGTGGAGATATTACTGTTTGTGCATTTACAATATTCATTGATGTTTGCCATTGAAAAACATGTTTTTCATATACCAGAAATGTTTGAAGCTACTGACTGAATGAAAGGAGCTGGCATCTCACTCTCTTTGAATCTTCTTTATCATGCTAGGATTAACAGGAAAAAGCAAAAAATTTCAGAATTGCACCTTGCAATGTGGAGATATTACTGTTTGTGCATTTACAATATTCATTGATTTTTGCCACTGAAAAACGTCCAGAAATGTTTGAAGCTACTGACTGAATGAAAGGAGCTGGCATCTCACTCTGTTTGAATCTTCTTTATCATGCTAGGATTAGCAGGAAAAAGCAAAAAATTTCAGAATTGCACCTTGCAATGTGGAGATATTACTGTTTGTGCATTTACAATATTCATTGATTTTTGCCATTGAAAAACATGTTTTTCATATACCAGAAATGTTTGAAGCTACTGACTGAATGAAAGGAGCTGGCATCTCACTCTCTTTGAATCTTCTTTATCATGCTAGGATTAGCAGGAAAAAGCAAAAAATTTCAGAATTGCACCTTGCAATGTGGAGATATTACTGTTTGTGCATTTACAATATTCATTGATTTTTGCCATTGAAAAACATGTTTTTCATATACCAGAAATGTTTGAAGCTACTGACTGAATGAAAGGAGCTGGCATCTCACTCTCTTTGAATCTTCTTTATCATGCTAGGATTAACAGGAAAAAGCAAAAAATTTCAGAATTGCACCTTGCAATGTGGAGATATTACTGTTTGTGCATTTACAATATTCATTGATTTTTGCCATTGAAAAACGTCCAGAAATGTTTGAAGCTACTGACTGAATGAAAGGAGCTGGCATCTCACTCTCTTTGAATCTTCTTTATCATGCTAGGATTAACAGGAAAAAGCTAAAAATTTCAGAATTGCACCTTGCAATGTGGAGATATTACTGTTTGTGCATTTACAATATTCATTGATTTTTGCCATTGAAAAACATGTTTTTCATATACCAGAAATGTTTGAAGCTACTGACTGAATGAAAGGAGCTGGCATCTCACTCTCTTTGAATCTTCTTTATCATGCTAGGATTAGCAGGAAAAAGCAAAAAATTTCAGAATTGCACCTTGCAATGTGGAGATATTACTGTTTGTGCATTTACAATATTCATTGATTTTTGCCATTGAAAAACATGTTTTTCATATACCAGAAATGTTTGAAGCTACTGACTGAATGAAAGGAGCTGGCATCTCACTCTCTTTGAATCTTCTTTATCATGCTAGGATTAACAGGAAAAAGCAAAAAATTTCAGAATTGCACCTTGCAATGTGGAGATATTACTGTTTGTGCATTTACAATATTCATTGATTTTTGCCATTGAAAAACGTCCAGAAATGTTTGAAGCTACTGACTGAATGAAAGGAGCTGGCATCTCACTCTCTTTGAATCTTCTTTATCATGCTAGGATTAGCAGGAAAAAGCAAAAAATTTCAGAATTGCACCTTGCAATGTGGAGATATTACTGTTTGTGCATTTACAATATTCATTGATTTTTGCCATTGAAAAACATGTTTTTCATATACCAGAAATGTTTGAAGCTACTGACTGAATGAAAGGAGCTGGCATCTCACTCTCTTTGAATCTTCTTTATCATGCTAGGATTAACAGGAAAAAGCAAAAAATTTCAGAATTGCACCTTGCAATGTGGAGATATTACTGTTTGTGCATTTACAATATTCATTGATTTTTGCCACTGAAAAACGTCCAGAAATGTTTGAAGCTACTGACTGAATGAAAGGAGCTGGCATCTCACTCTGTTTGAATCTTCTTTATCATGCTAGGATTAGCAGGAAAAAGCAAAAAATTTCAGAATTGCACCTTGCAATGTGGAGATATTACTGTTTGTGCATTTACAATATTCATTGATTTTTGCCATTGAAAAACATGTTTTTCATATACCAGAAATGTTTGAAGCTACTGACTGAATGAAAGGAGCTGGCATCTCACTCTCTTTGAATCTTCTTTATCATGCTAGGATTAACAGGAAAAAGCAAAAAATTTCAGAATTGCACCTTGCAATGTGGAGATATTACTGTTTGTGCATTTACAATATTCATTGATTTTTGCCATTGAAAAACGTCCAGAAATGTTTGAAGCTACTGACTGAATGAAAGGAGCTGGCATCTCACTCTCTTTGAATCTTCTTTATCATGCTAGGATTAACAGGAAAAAGCTAAAAATTTCAGAATTGCACCTTGCAATGTGGAGATATTACTGTTTGTGCATTTACAATATTCATTGATTTTTGCCATTGAAAAACATGTTTTTCATATACCAGAAATGTTTGAAGCTACTGACTGAATGAAAGGAGCTGGCATCTCACTCTCTTTGAATCTTCTTTATCATGCTAGGATTAGCAGGAAAAAGCAAAAAATTTCAGAATTGCACCTTGCAATGTGGAGATATTACTGTTTGTGCATTTACAATATTCATTGATTTTTGCCATTGAAAAACATGTTTTTCATATACCAGAAATGTTTGAAGCTACTGACTGAATGAAAGGAGCTGGCATCTCACTCTCTTTGAATCTTCTTTATCATGCTAGGATTAACAGGAAAAAGCAAAAAATTTCAGAATTGCACCTTGCAATGTGGAGATATTACTGTTTGTGCATTTACAATATTCATTGATTTTTGCCATTGAAAAACGTCCAGAAATGTTTGAAGCTACTGACTGAATGAAAGGAGCTGGCATCTCACTCTCTTTGAATCTTCTTTATCATGCTAGGATTAGCAGGAAAAAGCAAAAAATTTCAGAATTGCACCTTGCAATGTGGAGATATTACTGTTTGTGCATTTACAATATTCATTGATTTTTGCCATTGAAAAACATGTTTTTCATATACCAGAAATGTTTGAAGCTACTGACTGAATGAAAGGAGCTGGCATCTCACTCACTTTGAATTTTCTTTATCATGCTAGGATTAACAGGAAAAAGCAAAAAATTTCAGAATTGCACCTTGCAATGTGGAGATATTACTGTTTGTGCATTTACAATATTCATTGATTTTTGCCATTGAAAAACGTCCAGAAATGTTTGAAGCTACTGACTGAATGAAAGGAGCTGGCATCTCACTCTCTTTGAATCTTCTTTATCATGCTAGGATTAGCAGGAAAAAGCAAAAAATTTCAGAATTGCACCTTGCAATGTGGAGATATTACTGTTTGTGCATTTACAATATTCATTGATTTTTGCCATTGAAAAACATCATGTTATTCATATACCAGAAATGTTTGAAGCTACTGACTGAATGAAAGGAGCTGGCATCTCACTCTCTTTGAATCTTCTTTATCATGCTAGGATTAGCAGGAAAAAGCAAAAAATTTCCGAATTGCACCTTGCAATGTGGAGATATTACTGTTTGTGCATTTACAATATTCATTGATTTTTGCCATTGAAAAACATGTTTTTCATATACCAGAAATGTTTGAAGCTACTGACTGAATGAAAGGAGCTGGCATCTCACTCTCTTTGAATCTTCTTTATCATGCTAGGATTAGCAGGAAAAAGCAAAAAATTTCAGAATTGCACCTTGCAATGTGGAGATATTACTGTTTGTGCATTTACAATATTCATTGATTTTTGCCATTGAAAAACATGTTTTTCATATACCAGAAATGTTTGAAGCTACTGACTGAATGAAAGGAGCTGGCATCTCACTCTCTTTGAATCTTCTTTATCATGCTAGGATTAGCAGGAAAAAGCAAAAAATTTCAGAATTGCACCTTGCAATGTGGAGATATTACTGTTTGTGCATTTACAATATTCATTGATTTTTGCCATTGAAAAACATGTTTTTCATATACCAGAAATGTTTGAAGCTACTGACTGAATGAAAGGAGCTGGCATCTCACTCTCTTTGAATCTTCTTTATCATGCTAGGATTAACAGGAAAAAGCAAAAAATTTCAGAATTGCACCTTGCAATGTGGAGATATTACTGTTTGTGCATTTACAATATTCATTGATTTTTGCCATTGAAAAACATGTTTTTCATATACCAGAAATGTTTGAAGCTACTGACTGAATGAAAGGAGCTGGCATCTCACTCTCTTTGAATCTTCTTTATCATGCTAGGATTAACAGGAAAAAGCAAAAAATTTCAGAATTGCACCTTGCAATGTGGAGATATTACTGTTTGTGCATTTACAATATTCATTGATTTTTGCCATTGAAAAACGTCCAGAAATGTTTGAAGCTACTGACTGAATGAAAGGAGCTGGCATCTCACTCTCTTTGAATCTTCTTTATCATGCTAGGATTAACAGGAAAAAGCAAAAAATTTCAGAATTGCACCTTGCAATGTGGAGATATTACTGTTTGTGCATTTACAATATTCATTGATTTTTGCCATTGAAAAACGTCCAGAAATGTTTGAAGCTACTGACTGAATGAAAGGAGCTGGCATCTCACTCTCTTTGAATCTTCTTTATCATGCTAGGATTAGCAGGAAAAAGCAAAAAATTTCAGAATTGCACCTTGCAATGTGGAGATATTACTGTTTGTGCATTTACAATATTCATTGATTTTTGCCATTGAAAAACATGTTTTTCATATACCAGAAATGTTTGAAGCTACTGACTGAATGAAAGGAGCTGGCATCTCACTCTCTTTGAATCTTCTTTATCATGCTAGGATTAGCAGGAAAAAGCAAAAAATTTCAGAATTGCACCTTGCAATGTGGAGATATTACTGTTTGTGCATTTACAATATTCATTGATTTTTGCCATTGAAAAACATGTTTTTCATATACCAGAAATGTTTGAAGCTACTGACTGAATGAAAGGAGCTGGCATCTCACTCTCTTTGAATCTTCTTTATCATGCTAGGATTAACAGGAAAAAGCAAAAAATTTCAGAATTGCACCTTGCAATGTGGAGATATTACTGTTTGTGCATTTACAATATTCATTGATTTTTGCCATTGAAAAACGTCCAGAAATGTTTGAAGCTACTGACTGAATGAAAGGAGCTGGCATCTCACTCTCTTTGAATCTTCTTTATCATGCTAGGATTAACAGGAAAAAGCTAAAAATTTCAGAATTGCACCTTGCAATGTGGAGATATTACTGTTTGTGCATTTACAATATTCATTGATTTTTGCCATTGAAAAACGTTTTTCATATACCAGAAATGTTTGAAGCTACTGACTGAATGAAAGGAGCTGGCATCTCACTCTCTTTGAATCTTCTTTATCATGCTAGGATTAGCAGGAAAAAGCAAAAAATTTCAGAATTGCACCTTGCAATGTGGAGATATTACTGTTTGTGCATTTACAATATTCATTGATTTTTGCCATTGAAAAACATGTTTTTCATATACCAGAAATGTTTGAAGCTACTGACTGAATGAAAGGAGCTGGCATCTCACTCTCTTTGAATCTTCTTTATCATGCTAGGATTAGCAGGAAAAAGCAAAAAATTTCAGAATTGCACCTTGCAATGTGGAGATATTACTGTTTGTGCATTTACAATATTCATTGATTTTTGCCATTGAAAAACATGTTTTTCATATACCAGAAATGTTTGAAGCTACTGACTGAATGAAAGGAGCTGGCATCTCACTCTCTTTGAATCTTCTTTATCATGCTAGGATTAACAGGAAAAAGCAAAAAATTTCAGAATTGCACCTTGCAATGTGGAGATATTACTGTTTGTGCATTTACAATATTCATTGATTTTTGCCATTGAAAAACGTCCAGAAATGTTTGAAGCTACTGACTGAATGAAAGGAGCTGGCATCTCACTCTCTTTGAATCTTCTTTATCATGCTAGGATTAACAGGAAAAAGCAAAAAATTTCAGAATTGCACCTTGCAATGTGGAGATATTACTGTTTGTGCATTTACAATATTCATTGATTTTTGCCATTGAAAAACGTCCAGAAATGTTTGAAGCTACTGACTGAATGAAAGGAGCTGGCATCTCACTCTCTTTGAATCTTCTTTATCATGCTAGGATTAACAGGAAAAAGCTAAAATTTCAGAATTGCACCTTGCAATGTGGAGATATTACTGTTTGTGCATTTACAATATTCATTGATTTTTGCCATTGAAAAACATGTTTTTCATATACCAGAAATGTTTGAAGCTACTGACTGAATGAAAGGAGCTGGCATCTCACTCTCTTTGAATCTTCTTTATCATGCTAGGATTAACAGGAAAAAGCAAAAAATTTCAGAATTGCACCTTGCAATGTGGAGATATTACTGTTTGTGCATTTACAATATTCATTGATTTTTGCCATTGAAAAACATGTTTTTCATATACCAGAAATGTTTGAAGCTACTGACTGAATGAAAGGAGCTGGCATCTCACTCTCTTTGAATCTTCTTTATCATGCTAGGATTAACAGGAAAAAGCAAAAAATTTCAGAATTGCACCTTGCAATGTGGAGATATTACTGTTTGTGCATTTACAATATTCATTGATTTTTGCCATTGAAAAACGTCCAGAAATGTTTGAAGCTACTGACTGAATGAAAGGAGCTGGCATCTCACTCTCTTTGAATCTTCTTTATCATGCTAGGATTAACAGGAAAAAGCAAAAAATTTCAGAATTGCACCTTGCAATGTGGAGATATTACTGTTTGTGCATTTACAATATTCATTGATTTTTGCCATTGAAAAACGTCCAGAAATGTTTGAAGCTACTGACTGAATGAAAGGAGCTGGCATCTCACTCTCTTTGAATCTTCTTTATCATGCTAGGATTAGCAGGAAAAAGCAAAAAATTTCAGAATTGCACCTTGCAATGTGGAGATATTACTGTTTGTGCATTTACAATATTCATTGATTTTTGCCATTGAAAAACATGTTTTTCATATACCAGAAATGTTTGAAGCTACTGACTGAATGAAAGGAGCTGGCATCTCACTCTCTTTGAATCTTCTTTATCATGCTAGGATTAGCAGGAAAAAGCAAAAAATTTCAGAATTGCACCTTGCAATGTGGAGATATTACTGTTTGTGCATTTACAATATTCATTGATTTTTGCCATTGAAAAATATGTTTTTCATATACCAGAAATGTTTGAAGCTACTGACTGAATGAAAGGAGCTGGCATCTCACTCTCTTTGAATCTTCTTTATCATGCTAGGATTAACAGGAAAAAGCAAAAAATTTCAGAATTGCACCTTGCAATGTGGAGATATTACTGTTTGTGCATTTACAATATTCATTGATTTTTGCCATTGAAAAACGTCCAGAAATGTTTGAAGCTACTGACTGAATGAAAGGAGCTGGCATCTCACTCTCTTTGAATCTTCTTTATCATGCTAGGATTAACAGGAAAAAGCTAAAAATTTCAGAATTGCACCTTGCAATGTGGAGATATTACTGTTTGTGCATTTACAATATTCATTGATTTTTGCCATTGAAAAACGTTTTTCATATACCAGAAATGTTTGAAGCTACTGACTGAATGAAAGGAGCTGGCATCTCACTCTCTTTGAATCTTCTTTATCATGCTAGGATTAGCAGGAAAAAGCAAAAAATTTCAGAATTGCACCTTGCAATGTGGAGATATTACTGTTTGTGCATTTACAATATTCATTGATTTTTGCCATTGAAAAACATGTTTTTCATATACCAGAAATGTTTGAAGCTACTGACTGAATGAAAGGAGCTGGCATCTCACTCTCTTTGAATCTTCTTTATCATGCTAGGATTAGCAGGAAAAAGCAAAAAATTTCAGAATTGCACCTTGCAATGTGGAGATATTACTGTTTGTGCATTTACAATATTCATTGATTTTTGCCATTGAAAAACATGTTTTTCATATACCAGAAATGTTTGAAGCTACTGACTGAATGAAAGGAGCTGGCATCTCACTCTCTTTGAATCTTCTTTATCATGCTAGGATTAACAGGAAAAAGCAAAAAATTTCAGAATTGCACCTTGCAATGTGGAGATATTACTGTTTGTGCATTTACAATATTCATTGATTTTTGCCATTGAAAAACGTCCAGAAATGTTTGAAGCTACTGACTGAATGAAAGGAGCTGGCATCTCACTCTCTTTGAATCTTCTTTATCATGCTAGGATTAACAGGAAAAAGCAAAAAATTTCAGAATTGCACCTTGCAATGTGGAGATATTACTGTTTGTGCATTTACAATATTCATTGATTTTTGCCATTGAAAAACGTCCAGAAATGTTTGAAGCTACTGACTGAATGAAAGGAGCTGGCATCTCACTCTCTTTGAATCTTCTTTATCATGCTAGGATTAACAGGAAAAAGCTAAAATTTCAGAATTGCACCTTGCAATGTGGAGATATTACTGTTTGTGCATTTACAATATTCATTGATTTTTGCCATTGAAAAACATGTTTTTCATATACCAGAAATGTTTGAAGCTACTGACTGAATGAAAGGAGCTGGCATCTCACTCTCTTTGAATCTTCTTTATCATGCTAGGATTAGCAGGAAAAAGCAAAAAATTTCAGAATTGCACCTTGCAATGTGGAGATATTACTGTTTGTGCATTTACAATATTCATTGATTTTTGCCATTGAAAAACATGTTTTTCATATACCAGAAATGTTTGAAGCTACTGACTGAATGAAAGGAGCTGGCATCTCACTCTCTTTGAATCTTCTTTATCATGCTAGGATTAACAGGAAAAAGCAAAAAATTTCAGAATTGCACCTTGCAATGTGGAGATATTACTGTTTGTGCATTTACAATATTCATTGATTTTTGCCATTGAAAAACGTCCAGAAATGTTTGAAGCTACTGACTGAATGAAAGGAGCTGGCATCTCACTCTCTTTGAATCTTCTTTATCATGCTAGGATTAGCAGGAAAAAGCAAAAAATTTCAGAATTGCACCTTGCAATGTGGAAATATTACTGTTTGTGCATTTACAATATTCATTGATTTTTGCCATTGAAAAACATGTTTTTCATATACCAGAAATGTTTGAAGCTACTGACTGAATGAAAGGAGCTGGCATCTCACTCTCTTTGAATTTTCTTTATCATGCTAGGATTAACAGGAAAAAGCAAAAAATTTCAGAATTGCACCTTGCAATGTGGAGATATTACTGTTTGTGCATTTACAATATTCATTGATTTTTGCCATTGAAAAACATGTTTTTCATATACCAGAAATGTTTGAAGCTACTGACTGAATGAAAGGAGCTGGCATCTCACTCTCTTTGAATCTTCTTTATCATGCTAGGATTAACAGGAAAAAGCAAAAAATTTCAGAATTGCACCTTGCAATGTGGAGATATTACTGTTTGTGCATTTACAATATTCATTGATTTTTGCCATTGAAAAACGTCCAGAAATGTTTGAAGCTACTGACTGAATGAAAGGAGCTGGCATCTCACTCTCTTTGAATCTTCTTTATCATGCTAGGATTAGCAGGAAAAAGCAAAAAATTTCAGAATTGCACCTTGCAATGTGGAGATATTACTGTTTGTGCATTTACAATATTCATTGATTTTTGCCATTGAAAAACATCATGTTATTCATATACCAGAAATGTTTGAAGCTACTGACTGAATGAAAGGAGCTGGCATCTCACTCTCTTTGAATCTTCTTTATCATGCTAGGATTAGCAGGAAAAAGCAAAAAATTTCCGAATTGCACCTTGCAATGTGGAGATATTACTGTTTGTGCATTTACAATATTCATTGATTTTTGCCATTGAAAAACATGTTTTTCATATACCAGAAATGTTTGAAGCTACTGACAGAATGAAAGGAGCTGGCATCTCACTCTCTTTGAATCTTCTTTATCATGCTAGGATTAACAGGAAAAAGCCAAAAATTTCAAAATTGCACCTTGCAATGTGGAGATATTACTGTTTGTGCATTTACAATATTCATTGATTTTTGCCATTGAAAAACGTCCAGAAATGTTTGAAGCTACTGACTGAATGAAAGGAGCTGGCATCTCACTCTCTTTGAATCTTCTTTATCATGCTAGGATTAACAGGAAAAAGCAAAAAATTTCAGAATTGCACCTTGCAATGTGGAGATATTACTGTTTGTGCATTTACAATATTCATTGATTTTTGCCACTGAAAAACGTCCAGAAATGTTTGAAGCTAC